>NW_024082019.1:0-56285 GCF_003009895.1 Hyaena hyaena | reverse complement strand
CCCATCAGTCCTCCATTTGTTCTCAGCATTCAACAGTCTCTCATGGTTTGCCTCTCTCCCTCTCCCCCACTATTTTCCCCCATCTTCTCCCCCATGGTCCTCCAGAGGAACACCTATTCTTTTGAATCTCTTTCAAAAAATAGAAATAGAAGGAAAATTTCCAAACTTATTCTATGAGGCCAGCATTACCTTGATTCCAAAAACAAAGACCCTACTAAAAAAGAGAACTACATGTTCTCTGATGAACATGGAAGCAAAAATTCTCAACAAGACACTAGTCAATTGGAACCAACAATACATTAAAAGAATTTTCACTACAATCAAGTGGAATTTATTCCTGGGATGCAGGGCTGGTTCAATATCCACAAATCAATCAATACGATACATCACATTAATGAAAGAAAAGATAAGAACCACATAATCTTCTGAATAGAAGCAGAGAAAGCATTTGAAAAATACAGCATCCTTTCTTGATAAAAGCCTTCAAGAAAGTAGGGACAGAAGGATCATACCTCAAGATCATAAAAGCCATATATGAAAGACCCACCACTCATATCATCCTCTGTGGGGAAAAATTGAGAGCCTTTTCACTAAGGTCAGAAACAGGACAAGGATGTCCACTGTCACCACTGTTATTAAACATAGTGTTGGAAGTCCTGGCTTCAGCAATCAGACAACACAAAGAAATAAAAGGCATCCAAATCAGCAAGGAGGAAGTCACAGTTTCTTTTTTCGTGGATGACCTGATACTGCATGTGGAAAACTGAAAAACTCCACCAAAAAGCTGCTAGAACTGATACATATATTCAGCAAAGTCACAGTATATAAAATCAATGTACAGAAATCCGTTCCATTTCTGTACACCAATTATGAAACAGAAAGAGAAATCAAGGAATCTCTCCCATTTACAATTGCACCAAAAACTATACAATAGCTAGGAATAAATCTAACCAAAGAGGTGAAAAATGTATACACTGAAAACTACAGAAAACTTATAAAAGAAATTGATGAAGATCTAAAGAAATGGAAAAACATTCCTTGCTCATGGACTAGAACAAATATTGTTAAAATGTCAATACTACCCAAAGCAATCTACATATTCAATGTAATCCTTATCACAATAACACCAGTATTCTTCACAGAACTAGAAGAAACAATCTTAAAATTTGTATGTGAGCAGAAAAGACCTCAGGATTGCC
The DNA here is from genome assembly GCF_003009895.1 of Hyaena hyaena. Classification (NCBI taxonomy): domain Eukaryota; kingdom Metazoa; phylum Chordata; class Mammalia; order Carnivora; family Hyaenidae; genus Hyaena; species Hyaena hyaena. The sequence continues at coordinate 55,086 of NW_024082019.1, read as the reverse complement.
AAAGCAATTCTGAAAAAGAAAACCAAAGCTGGAGGCATCACAATTCCAGACTTCAAGTTGTATTACAAAGCTGTAATCATCAAGACAGTATGGTAAAGGCACAAAAGCAGATACAAAGATTAATGGAACAGAATAGAAAACCCAGAAAAGGACCCACAAGCATCTGGCCAACTAATCTTTGACAAAGCAGAAAAGAATATCCAATGGAAAAAAGACAGTCTCTTCAGCCAATGGTGTTAGGAAACTGAACAGCGACATGGAGAAGAATGAACCTGGACCACTTTCTTATACTATACATAAAAATAAACTCAAAATGGATGAAAGATCTAAGCATAAGACAGGAAGCCATAAAAATCCTAGAGGTGAAAACAGGCAACAACCTCTTTGACCTTGGCTGCAGCAACTTCTTACTTGACATGTCTCTGGAGGCAAGGGAAACAAAAACAAAAATGAACTATTGTGACCTCCTAAAGATAAAAAGCTTCTGCACTGAAAAGGAAACAATCAGGAAAACTAAAAGGCAACTGATGTAAAGGCAGAAGATAGTTGCAAATGACGTATGAGATAAAGGGTGAGTATCCAAAGTCTATAGAGAACTTATCAAAACTCAACACCCCAAAAAAACCAAAAAACAAAAAACAAAAACCAAACAAACAAAAAAAACAAATAATCCAGCGAAGAAATGGGCAAAAGACACAAAAGACATGAGTAGACCTTTCCAAAGAAGACATCCAGTTGGCTAACAGACACATGAAAAGATGTTTCACATCACTCATATTCAGGGAAATACAATCAAAAATACCTAAGATACCACCTCACACCTGTCAGAATGGCTAAAAGAAACAACTCAGGAAACAACAGATGCTGGCGAGCATGTGGAGAAAGGGGAACCCTTTTGCACTGCTGATGGGAATGCAAACTGGTGCAGTCACTCTGGAAAATAGAATGGAGGTTCCTCAAAAAATTAAAAATAGAATACCCTACAACCTAGAAATTGAACTACTAGGTATTTATCCAAGGGATACAGGTATGCTGTTTCAAAAGGGCACATGCACCTCAATGTTTATAGTAGTGCTATCAACAATAGCCAAAGTTTGGGAAGAGACCAAATGTCCATCAATAGATGAATGGATAAAGAAGATGTGGTACATAAATACAATGGAATATTAATCAGTGATCAAAAAGAATGAAATCTTGCCACTTGCAATAACATGGGTGGAACGAGAATGTATTATGCTAAGTGAAATAAGTCAGAGAAAGGCAAATATCATATGACTTCACTCATACGAGGATCTTAAGATATAAAACAGATGAACATAGGGGAAGGGAAGCAAAAATAACATAAAAACAGGGAGGGAGACAAACCATAAAAGACTTAAACATAGAAAACAAACTGAGGGTTGTTGGAGGGGTTTTGGGTAGGGGGGATGGGCTAAATGGGTACGGGACATTAAAAAGGACACTTGTTGGGGCGCCTGGGTGGCTTAGTCGGTTAAGCGTCCGACTTTCGCTTAGGTCATGATCTCGCGGTTCGTGGGTTCGAGCCCCGCGTCGGGCTCTGTGCTGACTGCCAGCTCAGAGCCTGGAGCCTGTTTCAGTCTGTGACTCCCTCTCTCTCTGACCCTCCCCTGCTCAAACTGTCTCTCTCTCTCTCCTAGAAATAAGTAAAACATTAAAAAAAATTTTAAAATAAATAAATAAATAAATAAATAAATAAAAAGGACACTTGTTGGGATGAGCACTGGGTGTTATATGTAAGTGATGAATCCCTAAATCCTATTCCTGAAATAATTATTATACTATATATTAACTAACTTGGATGTAAATTTAAAAAAAGACATGCTGAATGAATGCATGACTCAATGGATAAAGTAAATTAAAATGAAATAAAAATAATGGCCAAATCTAAGGGCTCAACTGTTTCTGAAAATTCAGCAGCACATGACACAGTTAATCACTACTTCTACCCTGAAACTGTTTTCCCTTTGGCTTTTTACTCACCCTACACTCTTAGTGTTTTCCCTCTTCTCTCACTGACTTTTCCTTTTATACTCTGATGGTTCTTTCTCATCAGTTTTCACATCAGATTACCCCTAGGGATCAATCTGGGAGCATTTCCTCCTTGCTTTTTATACTTGTTGATCTCACCCATGGGCATGGCTTAGGCAACATCTATAATAATTAACCTTACTGAACTGTACATTTTTAAATGGTTAAGATGATAGTTTTTATGTTATGTATTTTTTCAACACAGTTAATAATAAAAACAAAATAAAAATCCACCTGGAGATGGATAAATCACAAGTTTATAGCATTAGTTTGTATGTCTTCCCTTAAAACCCAATGTCATATATCCAAAAATATCCAAATGACCAATAGAAATCTGAAAACTGATATATCCATAGCCAAACTACTGATCTCCTCCCCAGCACGCACACAGATATGCCCTTCTGGGTAAATCTTCCATCTCTGTAAGTGGTCATCCTTGCCTCTACTTTTTCTCCTACATCTCACATCCAATCTGTTGGCAATTCCTATTGGCTTTACTTTCAATAAATATCTAGGACCTGAGCATAACTCTCCTTTTGCTAAGCCATCATCATCTCTGACCGGATTCATTACAATAGCCTCCTAATTGATGTCCATCACGCCATCTTCCTCCACATGCAGTCTATTCTCAATTTTGCAGCCAGAGTGAATCATTTTTTTCTTTTTTAAGTAAGCCCTATGCCCAACATGGAGCTTGGATTCACAACCCCAAGATCAAGAGTAGCATGCTCTACTGACTGAGCCAGTCGGGTGGCTCCAGAGTGAACGTTTTCAAGTAAAAGTTGGTGTCGACCGGCTAGCTCAGTCGGTAGAGCATGAGACTCTTAAAGTACAAGTTGGATTAGGTCACTCGTCTCATTATCACTCTTCAGTGGTTTCCCAGTCTCACTTCAAGTAAATTCCAAGTTCTTACAATGGTCTTGAAAGCCCATCCACAATCAGGTCTCATTACTTCTTTGACCTCATCTTCCACTACTCTTTACCTCATACTATGATGGGCCCAAAAAAAAAAAAAAAAAAAAAAACAACAACAAAAAAAACATGTCCTAATAGGCCTTGGGTTTCTATTGTAAGAGCAGGGCTACCTTATACACATGTGCAGATTACACATTACATAACAACAGGGAGTAAAAAAATTTTCTTTTGGAAATGTGCAGTCCTCAACCTGCACAGTCTTGGATCTTTGCACAGGAGAGAGAGAAATAAACAGGATAAATATGTAACACAGTGATACTGTTACAGAGAAAAACAGAGAGGAGACTTCATGTAGGCAATATAAGGCTAGATAGGACAGACCAGAAGGTATCACTAAGACAGTGATCTTTGAATAAATAACTGATGAGGGGCACCTGGGTGGCTCAGTCAGTGGTGTATCCAACTTTGGCTCAGGTCATGATCTCACAATTCAGTTGGTGAGTTCGAACCCCACGTAAGGCTCACTTCTGTTAGCACAGAGCCCCCTTCAGATCCTCTCCCTCTCCCTCTCTCTCAAAAATAAATTTAAAAAAAAAAAAAGTAACTAGTGAGACGGTAACCCTGTGGATAACTAGGAAAATACAGTTAGACAAAGGACCAGCATCTGAAACGAAAACATGTTTGACATATTTTAAGAAGAGGCAATAAACCAGTGTGGCTGGAGCAAAATAAGGTAAGTGTATAGTTTTAAAAACTGAGGTCACAGACATAAAGGGAGCAATGATGGTACAGGGCCCTGTAAGGTCTGGGACTTTTACTTTGAGTGAGAAGATAGCTATCAGAGATTATGAACAAACTCAATTTCAGCTTTAAGAGATACCTCTTACTGGGGGGAAAAACAGATACCTCTGGCTGCTGTGTTGAAAAAAGGCTACAGGGAACCAAGGGTGTAAGTCAAGAGACTAGTGAAGACACAGATAATTGGAGGTAAAGGACAGACTAGAGATATAGTAAAAGGACATGGGGGAAATTTTTAGTGGGTCACTATTGAAGTGGAAAACAAAAGCAAAAGAAAAAAAATTCAATTTGCGTGTTACTTACAGCCCATTAACAAATCCTTGAGACAGGCAAAGTGACCTTCCTCTAGAAACTCAGTTGCCTCAAAGATGACACTTTTCTAAGGGCACAAAGCAATCCTAGTTTAACATTATCTGCACCCCTGCAGGACCCTGTAAGTCTACTTCAACATATAAAAATTCCTTGGGAAATTTCCTTCATCTCTACCCCCCAAGATACATGCTGGCAATCATACTCCAAGGTTATGGCCCACCACTGATGTACCTCTGAAGGTGTCATGACTGAGCTTTTACTAAACAGTAATAAATGATGTTTTCATAACAAGAGCTAGCGCCCTCAAAGTCCTGAAACCCTCGTTTCCAAAATACCTTAGAGACTTATGCTATCCCTAACCCCCTCCCAACCTGAAGGTATATAATCAGATACCTGTCACAACCCCAATGACACTCTTTCTGCCCACGGGTCCTGTCCCCGTGCTCTAATAAAATCACCTTTTTGCACCAAAGATATCTCAAGACTTCTTTCTTGGCCATTGACTCCAAACCCCAATAATTTAAATCACATCAACTATTGCAAATTAGATCTTTTTATGATTGCATTTTCAAATAATTTATTGGTCATATATAGAGTATGATAGATATGTGTTTGTGTGTGTGTTTTATCTGGTATCAAGAGCTATTTGGTTCTCATGACCATTTAACTTCAAAGATAGGCTTTCTAGACAATTTATCTTCTGCAAGTGAAATTAATCTCATCCATTTCTAATATCTATTATTTCTTTGCTCATTTTAAAACTTTTTTGTAATCTAGAAAACTTGTGAATGGCTCAAATAATTTTACACACATTTAGGTATGTATTACTGATTATATTAAGATAATTGCTTCATTAATTCACATTTAGATATCAAGTTTACTCCCTATTTCTGGTAAAATACACTTAACGAGATGGAAAAGAATCTATTTCTAGCTAAGAATTTTAACAGGAATTGCTATTAATGTTAGTTTTTTTCCACCAAGTTTTGAAATATTTGTATAGTTTATTTTGCCTTTAACGTTTCTCAGAAGAATTACATTAATATTTTTTTAAATGTGAAATACATTGAATTTTTGTGATAACATCTACTAGGTCATGAATAATTATTCTTTTTAAGAACCGACTATTTGTCAATATTATATTTCAGGTGTGTATGGGTATGCATACATACACATGTATATTTCAGGGATTTATATACATATTCTCAGGTGAAATTGATAACTTTCTTTCTATGGCTGTTTTCCCTACTTAATTTTGTTCTCAGGGCTAATCTAATCACCAGAATGAATTGAGGAATTCGTCATGTAATTCTATGTAGTTTAGCCATATGCTTTGAAAGGTTTCTTTTATGTTTTATACCTCTTTGTCAGATCATTGTTAAATGGAAATGTGGGGGCCCAGCTTCCTATGATGAGCCTGGTTCTCCTCACATGTTTTTGTATATAATGCTTTAAATATTATTTATTACAATATTTCCAATACATTTTCTACCTTATATTATTCTAAATATAACTTTGTCTTTAAAGTCAAATGGATAATAAGGTTTTCAGTTGAAAGGGTCAGGATTGAAACAGCCGAAAATGTGCCCCTTTGGCACAAAGGTTATTTCCAGTTAAAAGGAAAGGTGCTCTGCCCACCCCTGTAACTGCCTAAATCTACATCGGAAAGGAGAGTGCACCAGCAAGAGAAGTTATTAAGTTAGGCCTTTTGCCAAAGGAACTCATCTGCATAAGAGAATAATCTTGTTTTCCACACTTCTTTCATTTCTTGCTAATAAGTTTTCTCCCTTTGTGTCCTCTGACCTTACCCCCCCACCCCCGCTCATAGGAGCTAATGCTGTCTCATTGTCTTTGAAATTTACCCATACACACTCCTATTAAATTTGATTTTTTTCCTGTTAATCTATCTCATGTCAATTTGATTCTATCCAGCTAGAATGACCATAGGGCAGAGGAAGTTCTTCCTCTCCAAAAGTTTATTTTCAATTCTAAGAACTGAATTGCATAGAAGTCAGCAAAGGTGGCCTATGTGGGCTTTTTTCTACTTCAAATTTTAATTTTCTTTGTGGCTTATAATGTACTGGTTTTCAGAAGTGTTCCAGAACAACTAGACAAATGTATTTTCTGTTTCTTGAATACAATTTTCTCTACACATTTTTATCTAAGCTTGAATTTGTCTAAATTTTTTATTTTAGTTTATTTTGTCTACTTGATCTGGCAATTTCTAAGAGAAAAAATATTAAGAATTCTTTCTCTGATTGTGGATTCATCCATTTTCAGTATTAGGAAAAAATTTACTTTATACATTGATATTACCTTGTTTAGTGATTAATTATACTGAACCATTATATATATTCTTTATGAGCCATATCATTTGACAACACCATATATCCCCATTTATCCCACGAAATGATTTTTAAACTTAAATTCTACTTTGCTTGATGATACCACGAATAATCTTATGATGTTATTTTAAAAATCTGGATCGTCTTTCCTTATTTTTAGCCTTGTAATATCATTACAGATATTTTTATCTCAAATATTTTGTGAACTTTGATTGCAGATTTAGTCTACTCTGTCATAATATTTAGTCTCCATTTGTGATTCAAATTTTACCTCTTTCCCCGTTATTTTCCTCTTTTCTAGCATGATTCATCCAGATGTTTGCTTTTCAAGAATTATTGCTTTCTCTGTCTTTAAAATTTTCTCCATTACCTTAGAAATTATAGACTCATTTTGATCTTTACCAACTGCTATAAAATGTTAACACAGTGATGTAAGTTTTTAGGTCCACCATTGTCAAGAGTTAGATAGTATCTGTGTCAGAGACTACTAATTGTCCTCACTTATCTCTTCCTACCATCTTTATTATAAAAGTAAAACACCTTAGTTAAAGCTGGGCACATTGCCACTCACCCTGAGAGTATACTGGCCAGCCTTCCTTACAAGTAGTTGTGGTCATATGACCAAGTTCTGGAGAAACTTGTTTGTGTGTTATGTGAGAAACTGCTTTTTCACTTCCTGTTGAAAGACAAAAATACTTGCCCTAGATATCTGTAGGAGGGATGAGATGATTTGGAAAATATATATAAGTTTTATAGAAAGGTAATTACTATATGTATATAAATCTCCCAGGCTTTGTGTGAAATATAGTTATTCAAGTTAAAATTATAAAAACTTAAGAAAAACGGTAATAGATTAGACTATATACAATTCTCAAAAGTTGATTCTTTTGACCTTGAAAAATGGGCAAGTCCAATTTCATATAGTTCCACCTAATAAGAACCCTAAGTTTATGGTATGGGGTACAAGAAAATATAAGTACAATAACTTAACCAGTTTCCATAGAGGAAAGTAAAACGAAATCTTAATCTGACAATTCAAGAACTAGATTATTATTACTTTAAAAATATACTGTAGAGCTTATAATATTAGATGTAATATAAAAATTATTATCAGAAAGGAGAGGGAGAAAGAAGTAGTCTGCTAATATTCTTGTCTTTCATCATAGAGAGGTCAACCAAGGTTTTAGTAATTATATATCATAGCTCATTACATGTCATTGATTTTAAGATGCATCGTTATGGTATGTACAATTTTACTTTTATTTCAGAGTCATTAATGTCCTTTTTTCACATTTTAATATCCTCTGTGCCTTTAAGAGAACTGGTGATGCTTTATTTCTTTAAAAAAATGAATTAAAAATTTTATTATTTCAAAGAGTGAGTATGCACATGCAAGTGGGGGAGGGACAGAAGGAGGGGTTGGGGAGAGAGAAAGAGAAGGGGGGAAAGACAGAGAGAGAATATCTTAAGCAGACTCTATGCTCAGGGCAGGGCCCAACATGGGGCTCTATCTCCCAACATGGGGCTCCATCTCCCAACCATGAGATCATGACCTGAGCTCAATATCAAGAGTTGGAAACTTAACCGACTGAGCCACCCTAAAAAAATAAATAGGAGTATAAAAGCCATCAGTTACAGATAGGCTCTTAAGATATCTTTGTGATTATTTAGAACTAGCCTATTTGGATTTTCACTCTGAAATGCAGATACATCTGATACCATCACTACCCCTGCTAATACTTTTCAGTAATTTAGATTACACATTTTTAAAGTTCTAGGATAAAACAACAGAATGATAGAAATTAATTGCCAACTTTCTGAATTATGATAGAAAACCAGAATCATATAAAAATAAATTTAGCAAAATTAAAAGGGAAAATATTAAAAGCAGATAATATGGATGAGAGGAAAGGAGTAAAATCAAATCTTTTTATCACATCAATAAGTGCAAATAGGAAAAGTTAACCTATTAGAAAGGATTCTATAATACCAAATCCTTAGCCCAACAATGTGGCATATGAAAAAGATTAATCTAAAACGAAGTTACACTAAGTGAGTAAAAGTAAAATAACTGTAAAGAATCTAACAGCCATATTTTGAAAAGAGTTGTTTTATCAATATGGGAAATCTAGTTAAAGCAAAATGTTTAAAGAACTGATGTGCTGCTTTATAATAAAATGCATAATTTTTCTTTTTCTTAAAATAGTTTATTGTCAAGTTGGTTTCCATATAACACCCAGTGCTTATCCCCACTAAAATGCATCATTTTTCTAATGATATTTTTATACATCTTAATTTATGAAAATCAAACAAATTTCCAAAAACCTGAAATGCAGAAGCAGCTAAAAGAAAACTACCCTAAAAGGCTTTTTTAAGTACATCCTGGTTGCTCATAAGAATATCATATAGAGACTAATGAAAAAACATACATACAAATAATACCACTATTTTAAAATTAAGAGACATGCAAATGACCAGTATATAAAAGGTGCTGAATATCACTAGTAATCAGAAAATTTTGTAAATCAAAACGACAATGAGATATCACCTCACACCTGTTAGGGTGGTCCTCATCAAAACAAGAATTGGCAAGGATGTGGAGAAAAGGTAATCCATGTACACTGTTGGTGGGAATGAAAATTTGTACAACCATTGTGGAAACTAGTTTGGAGGTTCCTCAAAAATTTAAAACTAGAACTACCATATGATCCAGAAATGCCACTTCTAAAGATGTGTATATCCAGAGGAAATAAAATCACTACCTGCAGGAATACCTGCACACTCATGGTCAATGCAGCATTACTGCAATTGGTAAGTAGCTACTTAAGTGTCTACTGAAAGCTGACTGGATAAACAAAATGTGATACATATAAATGTGATACAGTGAAATATTCAAGGTTAAAAAGAAATCCTGCCATTTGCAACTCCATGGATGAGGCTAGAGAACATTATGCTAAGTGAAGTAAGCCAGACACAGAAAGACAAATACTGCATGATACCACGTATATGTGAAATCTAAAAATGTCAAACTCATTGAAACAGAGTAGAATGGTGGTTTCCAGGGACTTAAGGGTGGGGAAAATGGGGAGATATCAGTGAACGGGCACAAAGTTTCAGTTATGCAGGATGAAACAGCTCTAGAGATCTCATGTACAACATAATGACTATCGTTAATATACTATGTTGTATGTTTGAAATGTTCTAAGACACTAGATCTTAAGTGTTCTCACCACATACACACAAAAAATGCTAAGTTTCTGAGGTGATGGGAATTAGCAAGTGGTAATCATTTCGTAGTATATACATATATCAAAACATCACATTGTATGAACACACATAGTAAAACCTTGGGCTGTGAGTAACTTGTTCTGTGAGTGTTACTCAAGGCGAACAAACATTTCTAATTAACTTGATAAACGAGGGATGTTTTGCAATAAGAGTAGTGTATGACGCTTTAATGTTATATGATCACAACTGAATGAATGGTTCTTCTCTCTTTCTTGCTGCAGGATTTTGAGTGATCATTACCCATGTATGGATGCTTGGTGTGAGGCTGTGGTGTTTGGCAGAAATCAGTGATTTTTCAGAATGGTGGAAGGTGCCCACAACTGGCACTAGTGTATTTTTTGTCTTCAAAGCACCTATGGGCAGCCTTTTGCTTTTCCATTCAAGAGTAGAATAAAGCTCTCCTTCATTCTAGGTCAGGATGTCTGCAGATATAGACCCTTTCCTCTGCTGCCGTATTGCCAGTTACATTAAATACAGTCTACGACAATAATTTATTAATACTGTACTTCAGTCAACATCCATGTGAGTGTATATACTGGCTCCCATGCAGTAAAAGGTTGAAAAGAAAGGCAATGAGAAGGAGATGATTACAGTGGCAGTTAAGAAGGAAATCACTGAGAAGTATGAACAAGGTATGAGAGTAGCTGAAATTGCAAAATAGTACAAGTCTACGTCTGCATCTCATCTGCTGAGGAGGAGGATAAAAAAGGTGGAGGAATCTCTCACTTCAAATGAGATTAGGGAGATGTGTAAAATGTGCGAAACAGTGCAAAACTTTATAGAAAAGCAGCACCCGAATAAGGCTGTAGCAATGTGAGCGGTGAATCTGTTTAACGACAATGCAATGTCACATTTCCATGAAATCTTCAAAAGGCAGCAAAAGTAAATGTCACTGGAAAGGTTTCTTGCTAAAGTTGCACTAAAGGAAAGGATTCCATTGAGACAATAGATAGCAGTGATTCCATTAGTGACAGTGAAATTCATCCTATACAATAACTCTCCTCTCCCTTGTTTCCCTCACAACAGCCACAAATATTTTCAAAGTTAGTGCAGGTTAATTGATTTTTCTTTATATTTTGTATTTTATTATTTTTATTACATTACAGTATTATAATCATTAATTTTATTTTTATTTTTTCTTTCATAGTTTATTGCAAGTTGGATTCCATATAACACCCAGTGCTCATCCCAACAAGTGCCCTCCTCCATGCCCATCACCCCCTCCCCTCTCCATCAGCCCTCAGTTTGTTCTCAGTACTCAAGAGTCTCTCATGGTTTGCCTTCCTCCCTCTCCCCCACTATTTTTCCCCTTCTCCTCCCCCACGGTCCTCTGTTAAGTTCCTCCTAATCCTCCTATAAGTGGAAGCATATGCTGTATGTCTTTCTCTGCCTGGCTTACTTCGCTCAGCCTAACACCTTCAAGTTCCATTCATGTTGCTACAAGTGGTCAGATTTCATTCTTTCTCATTGCCATGTAGTATTCCAGTATTATAATCATTTCTATGTGAATATTTTTGGGTTGTAAAATGAATCACCTGAGATTTTATTATTTCTTATGGGGAAATTCTCCCTGAGATACAAGTGCTTTGGATTACAAGCATGTTTCTGGAATGAATTACATTCACAAACCAAGATTTTACTGTAGATATATTTGTCAATTATACCTTAACCTGCAAAAATTAAAAAAGAAATAAAAAGTAATATTATGTGACAAAAATGTATGTTGCCACCTTCATCAGCTAATTAGAGCTCTTCTATTATGATATTTAATGAGACTGACTTGACAGATGTTGATCATATAAGACAAAATATCACAGATATATTTAATGACACAAAACTTAGAGTAGGTCCAAATATCAAAATAAAATGCATCTCCAAGATTCTATTGGGAAGTTTTCCAACTTGGTAGTAGAGTCTCAGCTTATGAAAATCACTTTTTGCATCTAATTTATTTAAAGCTTGAATTACCTATTTTATGTTTAAAATATTATTTGGTTTATATAGAATATCCTGCTTTTTTCCTATGTTATCAAATAACATATAAAGTTAGAGGCCTATTCTATTTGGAAGAATTAAATGATGATTTTGAATGTATATGATTGGAGGAGAAGAGTGAACATGTCATGAGTTCTCTGAAGGCTGGAAATCCAGCATGTATGATTAGCAGTGGAGAAAGAAACCGTGATGTGAATACAGGGACACATTATTTCAATGCTTATAAACGTATACATCTTAGTGGCAAGGAAAGTACTGATAAATACACCTGATAGCTAAAGTGCAGGCAATGCAGAGAAGACATCCCTGAGGAGATGGAAGGGAAAATAAACTACTATTCAGCCAACACTCACTTTAGATTATATACTGTTCTTTCAGGGTACCTGGGTGGCTCAGTCAGTTAGGCGTCCAACTCTGGATTTTGGCTCAGGTCATGATCTCACAGTTCATGGGATCAAGCCCCACATCGGGCTCCATAAGGACAGAGCCTGCTTGGGATTCTCTCTCTCCCTCTCTCTCTGCTCTGACCCCACTTGCACACACTGTTTCTCTCTCTCAAAATAAATAAACTTAAAAAGAAGATACTGTTCTTTGCTATTAGCCAAAACCCACCAACTTTTAGTGCCTGCTCTATCCAAGAGCAATTGAAATGAGGAGACAGGAATGGAGATCCTATTTCTTTTTTTTTTTTTTTTAATTTTTTAAATTTATTTCTGAGAGAGAGAGAGAGAGACAGAAGGAGCAGGGGAAGGTCAGAGAGAGAAGGAGATACAGAATCTGAAACAGGCTCCAGGCTCTGAGCTAGTTGTCAGCAGAAAGCCCGATGCGGGGCTTGAACCCATGAACTGTGAGATCATGACCTGAGCTGAAGTCGGATGCTCAACCGACTGAGCCACTTAGGCGTCCCTGGAGATCCTATTTCTGTGATACGATTACTGTGACATGCAGACAGTAAGAGAGATATTTATCTGATGAATGGAAGTTCAGAAACTATGTATTACTATTCTAGCTAAAATCCATGGGGGCACCTAATAAATTGATGTCAATAAAATTAGACAATGCCTCAGAAGAGATAATATATAGTCAATTTTAGAGCTACAACTGTGCATAAATTACACAATTTTCTATGTACCCAATGACTTTTCTTCCCTACATTTTTGGTTGTAGAATATTATGAGGTTCAGACTCAGTTTTCCTTAACAGTATGTATATTATTGCTGCCATATCTGAAAAACCCACCAAAATTAATCTCTAATGATTCCACTTACGCAGAAAAGAGAGAAATGAAAGAGACAAGTAGCCGAAAAAGTTTCTTTGTACTTTTTCTTCTTTTCACTATGAGTAGGAATTAATAGCCAGTGAGCCACAAATTTCTACGATTTGTTCATTTACTTTCTCATGAACTCTGTGTTATGTGTGCTAAGAGGTGAAACAACATTCATGAAAAACATATAAACATCCCTTTTACTCCTAGACTTCTAGAAGAATCAAATTGGTAATTACAATGGAATCATTGCTGCCATCTAAAAATTGATGATTGTTTTGGGATAACAGAGTGCACAACTAAACCAAAAAAATGGAAAGTCAAAGAAGACCCCAAGGGAGACAGAAAATTCTACTGTGTCAAGAGATAGCCTGAAACAGGATTCAAAGAGTCTGCCCACTTGGTTGTAGAAAAATAAAGCAATCAATCTCTAATTAAAAAGAGCACTTCTTAACTTTTCAATGTAGAACTTATGTTACCTTGACTGTGGTGATGGCTTTTTGAATGTATACGTATGTCCAATCTCATCAAACTGAATACATTAAATATGTGCTAATTTTTGAATATCAATCATTCTTCAATAAAGTTGTTAAAATTACCATTTCCTTAGATTATGAATGGAGCCATATATCATGGCAGTATTAGCAATCTCAGTCGCACATTAATAGAAGTTTCATATATTTTTATATCACATATCAAGTAGTAATGTAAAATTACGATAGTTATTTAATCTGCTGATCTTATTTGATAACTTAATAGAAGACAGAATTCTATAACATATTTCTAATATTTTGATAATTATATTTCAATATAGCCAGCTTCTTTTACAAGCCTATGTATCTTATTTTATGCTTGTAAAATTACTTTCTGCAGAGGGGTGCATAGACTTCAGCAGCCTGTCCAAGAGGTCCTTGTACAAAATAAGTCTACGAATCTCTGTGTGAGACCAAACAATTTCATATACAAATGTGGATGCAGAGAGAAAGAGTGTTCCAGTAAGAGGCATTACTCTTATTAAAAAATCAAATAGAGGGGCGCCTGGGTGGCTTAGTCGGTTAAGCGTCCGACTTTTGCTTAGGTCATGATCTCGCGGTTCGTGGGTTTGAGCCCCGCGTCGGGCTCTGTGCTGACTGCCAGCTCAGAGCCTGGAGTCTGTTTCGAGTCTGTATCTCCCTCTCTCTCTGACTCTCCCCTGCTCACGCTGTTCTCTCTCTCCTAGAAATAAAAATATATATAAAAAAAAATCAAATAGAAAAATAAAAAACTTGGCCTACAGAAGAATCTTATCCAACTAAGAGAGAGCAGTTCCCTAAATTGCTACACATACTCCCTCCACAGCTAATTTTAAGCTATTAAATGGCATCCATGAACATGGAATTAGGAAGAAATGCACCAGGCCTCTTGAGCTTCCACAGGCTGGCTCAAGAATACCACCAGATTCCTTACATATATTATTAGGCAAGGTAGAATAGACCACCAATAAAATAGTAAAAAGCTCCTATTTATCTTTATGGCCTTCTTGTCACCCCCTTTACAGTGTTCAATATTATTTTCCCAAGTTTGAAAAACTGTGTCTTTCTTAAAGATTTTACACACACACACACACACACACACACACACACACCTTTATATATATAACTTGAAAAATCAACAACACTACATATTCAAATTATTATTAGGGCTATGAGAGTTTTTAATGTTCTTTATCTTGTTTCCTTTCAGAGTTAAAATCATATAATTTAATCAAATTCATATTCTAAAAACAAAAAAAGGGAATATATTTCATGCAACAACAAGGAGAAAGTAGCATGGTGAGTTTTGTATTTTAGGGGAAGTTTTATACTAGGCCTATATTCTAGGATTCAGTTTATAACAAATTATATCTTGATAAAAGAAACAATGTATAGATTTTACAATGGTTTAAAAAACAAAGGACCTTATTTATAGAAATGTAAAATAAAGTTTATCTTTAATCAGATACATTAATAGAAACACTGAAATAAAAGATCTTATATTTACAGGAAATATTAAAAGTATTAGGCGTATTGAACCTCTTTTTTTTAATGTTCATTTATTTTGAGAGAGAGAGAGAGAGCGCACAAGCAGAGGATGGGCAGAAAGAAACAGAGACAGAGGGTCCAAAGCAGGCTCCGGGCTATCAGCACAGAGCCCAGAGTGGGTCTCAAACCCACAAACCTAAGCAGAAATCAAGAATTGGACACTTGACTGAGTCGCCCAGGTGCCCCTGAACACTTTTAGTCTCTAGACGTCACTTTGCAACTGAGAAAACTAAAGTTTATAAGTGTGAAATAACATACTCATGGTCACACAATTCAGAATGACACATTTGATATTAAAGTGCCCTTTGATTTACTGCTAAGCCGTGTTATTCTCCACCACAACTCTAGTAACTCTCAACTGAATGACAGTTTCAAGTTGTTTATTTTTGGTAACATGAAAAAACATTTGCCACTCACCAGTATTTTGGCAAGTGTTTTTTAAGTACATAGCATACACCTAGACACCATTGTACAAACTATAATGTACAAACATATATATATATATATATATTATATTTATTTATATTTGAGAGATAGAGTCAGTGTGAATGGGGTAGGGGCAGACAGAGAGGGCGAAAGAAACCGAAGCAGGCTCCAGGCTCTCAGCCTTCAGTGCTGAGCCTGATGTAGGGTTCCAACTCACAAACCGTGAGATCATGACCTGAGTCAGACACGTAACTAACTGAGCCACCCAGGCGCCCCGGTACAAACATATATTAAGAAAAAATTTAATTTGTGGTGTTTAATTTGATAAACACTAATGAAAAGAATAAACATATGAATAAATGTGTGACTATAAGAACTTTTATGTCAATATATATTACTCAAAGTTTGCTATTTCCAATGTGCTGTGCCCAAGTAAAATATAGTGAAAATATATACGTTTTCCTCTTTGTAAATAAATGGGTTACATACTTCAGTGCTCCCACAGATGTGTCATGTTAGAAATTATGTGTGTGTGTGTATACACACATACGTATACATAGGTACATTTCTGTATTTATTGCTGCCAAATTTTGTTTTGCTGACACATCTATGAGTATTAACGTAATTGTATAAATATCATAAATAGATACAACATGACTTTTTCTCTTGAAAATGAAATAATTTTACTCATGTAGACATTTCAACTTTAATAAAGAAAGAAAAGTTAAATTATATTTAATGAGAAGGAATCATAGTGACATTATCCAAAAATTATGTTTGTCTTATTTTTTGGCATATTACTTTGTGGTAAGGCATAAATTAAGTAACTAACTGAATTTGACAGAACTAGGTGCTTTTGATACTATTCTGCTAACCACAGCAATGATTTCAATATAGGAGAAACGTCCCTGACAATGTCTCTGATTAACTGATTTCCACAATTAAAATTCTTCAAGATAGTAGAGAATACAGATCATTAGCACAATTATGTACTATATTACTTGCTTTTCAGTGAATGAGGCATAGTCCATATATTGGTTCTGGAATTGTAAACTATCTCTGTTTCAAGGGATCTCCATTTTAAATTAACTCTAGGACCAAAAAAAAAAAAAAAAAAAAAGCATGAATTTGTGATGCCATATAACAATGTACATGACTGGGGCACCTGAGTGGCTCAGCTGGTTAAGCGCCTGACTTCAGCTCAGGTCATGATCTTATGGCTAGTGAGTTGAAGCTTGTTCGGCTCACATCTGGCTCTGGGCTGACAGCTCAGAGTCTGGAGCTTGCTTCAGATTCTGTGTATCCCTCTCTCTCTGCCCCTCCCCTGTTTGTGCTTTGTCTCTCTTTCTCAAAAATAAACAAACATTAAAAAAATAATGTGCATGATAATACTGCAATAATGTATGGTGACTACACTTACTGTGGTGAGCACCGTGCAATGTATAGTATTGTTGATTCACTATGTTGTACACTTGGAACCAATAGGAACATTGCATGTCAACTATACTTCAGTTAAAATTTTTTAAAATAGTAATATGAGACTTTTCTTTTTTAAAAAAAAATAGTTTATTGTCAAGTTGNACCCAGCCCTCGGTTTGTTCTCAGCATTCAAGAGTCTCTCATGGTTTGTCTCCCTCCCTCTCCCCCACTATTTTTCCCCTTCTTCTCTCCCATGGTCCTCCATTAAGTTCCTCCTAATCCTCCTATACATGCAAATATATGGTATCTGTCCTTCTCTGCCTGACTTACTTCACTCAGCATAACACCCTCAAGTTCCATCCATGTTGCTACACATGGCCAGATTTCATTCTTTCTCATTGCCATGTAGTATTCCATTGCATAGATAAACCACATCTTCTTGATCCACTCTTCAGTTGATGGACACTTAGGCTCTTCCCATGTTTTGGCTATTGTTGAGAGTGCCACTATGAACACTGGGGTCCATGTGCCCCTATGTATCAGCACTCCTGTATCCCTCGGGTAAATAGTGTAGAGATTCCTCAAAAAATTAACAGTAGAACTCCTCTATTACTCAGTAATAGGACCCTTTTCAAAGCAATGTTAATTAACATAGTTTCAGCATTTTTTCCCCAGTTTTTATTTGTTTACTTTTTTTTTCCTCCAGAGAGGAGATAACTGATTAAAAGCCCCAAGATTTTGCTGTACCATCCTTAACTGGGGATGTTTTATATATTTCATACAAGCCTCAGAATTGTCCTATTTCTGCTAGAATGTTGAACAATAATATGGATCTTGAGTAGTACTTTGGAATGATATTCCAAATATTTAGGAAAGTGGCAGTGAATATGGCCCTACAATAATAATTTTTAATATGAGAAACAATTTAAAATCATTCCCAGGCTCATAAACATAATTCACATATACACACAAGGCCAAGGCATTCTCTTTCTTTACTAAGCAAGAATTATGTTTAATCTTGATTACAGACGATTAAAATAGGTTTCAATAAGAACCCTTCTCCAAATTTCATTGCATGGTTTAATAAGACAAAATACAATTTTGCGGCAGTGATGAGAGAGAGGAATATTTGTTCACTTCTAAATTCCCCTTACTTTATTATACCTTGAATTTTTCTAGATCTGTGCTGCACATTTTGGTAGCCACTACCACATATGGCTACCGAGATTTTAAAATATAGCTAGATCAAATTGAGAGGTGTGCTATAAATATATATACTATATTTTAAAGACTTAGCATGAACATAATAATTTAAAATATTCCAATAATATTTTATGTAGATTTCATGTTACAATAATATTTTGGACTAATAAGGCTAAATATGTTTATGATAATTAATTTCATCTTTTTTTTCCCTAAATGTGGCTACCAGAAAATTTAAAATCACACTGTGGCTACCTAGTATTTATACTTGTATCATACCTTTGAACAGTGCTGTTCTAGATGGTCCTTCCTCATTACTCCAGATATTACAACACGTAACTTGTAGATATTTACACTATATATTTACATGTGTAACTTGATGAAAGTCTTAGAGTTTTCTGATGTTGCAGGAGAACTAATTGCCTTCTAAACTTGAGCACAGATTACAAGAATGAAAGCAATGATTTTCAGCATGAACAATGTTACCACCCAAAACTATCATATCAAGGAAACATCATGAACGCAGATGCAAATACCATGCTTATAACTCTGTATCTATACACAACTTCTCAAGCTCCCATTTCCCAATTCAAGGTTTCATTTATTTATTCTCCTGCTTACCCAATCGTTTATCCATTTATTCAATCATTCATTCTTTCCTTTCAGCAAAAATATACCTCACCTCTGCTCAACATCATATAAGGTTGTAGCCATACAATGTGTGAGACACTTCCCCTTCTATCAAAGAGTACCTAGTACACTGGGAAAAACTCACATATATGATGATAATAACATATAAAAACAACCATGAAAAACACTTGGGAAATATCAGAAACTCTACACTAGAAATCATCATCTATAAGACTGTCTCAGCATATTCAAAACAAATTAATCATCTCTACCCCAATTCATCAAGGAAATTACTGTCCTCCTAATAACAGTCTTATTTCTCCAGTCAATCAGAAATTCACATCCTCCCAACATATTTGACCTATTGTCGATGTCCTCCTTCCCCTCCCCCCCCACGCCCATCACTTTCTTTCCTTGGTTACCGGGATACCACAGTTTCTTGATTTTCTTCTTTTCTCATTGGCTGCAGGCTAACATTTCCTTTTCTGATTTCTCCTATTAACCTTAGGCTCTTCTAACTGGAGTATTCTAGGTGCCCATTCTCATTCCTCCTTTCTGCTATATCCATCCACTCTTGTTAATCTTCTATAGTCAGTTTCCAAATTCATCTGTTTGACTGATTCCCAGGTTTACATTTTCAGCATGAACTTCTTCTCTGAACTCCAGTAACATATATTCAAATGCCAAGTGGATATCTAATCTAATTAACATCTCAAAACTTACATGCCTCTAACTGAAAAGTTCTAGAACCCACCTTCCTCCAACTTTCTTCTGTCACAGATTTCCAGTTTGCTCATGTCAATTCCTTCCCTTTACTTACTTAGGCCAATAATTTTTGAGTCCTCCTGGACTCAACTCCCATCCAGTTAGGTAGAATATTCTGTTGCTCTGCCTCCAAAATGTATCCACTGTTCAACATTTCTCACCATTCCCATTGATACTGTGTCATTATTTCGAGCCACAATCATCTCTTGCCTGGATCATTACAAGAGTCTCCTAATCCATCTCCCTGCTTCCATCCTTGATCTCCTGCAGTCTGGTTACAATACAAAAGCTGGAATAATCCATTATAAATCAGTCAGACCAACTCATTTATTTTCCCCAAAGCCCTCAACTCCCGATTTCCACAGTGTTAAACTTGAAAACCTTAACATGATCAAATGCAACCCTTCATGATCTGGATACTCCCTTTCCTGCTACTTCTTTGCCTCTACCTTCATTTCCTAAACCCCTGACCTCACTTGCTGCACTCTAGTCTAGTCTCATTCTTCCTTTCTGCTATATACACCTCCTCAAAGAGCTAGGTTCACTCCTGCAAATTCCTCCAAGTTCTGTATTAAAATCACAAAACTTTCCTCTTCTCTATTTCCCTCTTGGGAGGAAAAGACTTAGTTTTTACACTGGCTTTTAAGGGTCTCAGTTTCATCATTTTTGCTTTATCTGCTTAAAATCTCCAGACAGATCTATCCTTTGTCCCCAAAACACATCATGATCTTTCCTCTTCGTGGATCCTCATACTCATGCTTTTTCCCCACTTTATGTGCCTTACTCTCTGTCACATTCAATCCATTTGTCAATGTTCAACTGAATGTTTGTCTCCAATCTCAGGATTTTTCTGATCATCAGAGCACATGCTATTCTCTCACTTGTCCAAATTCCAGTAATTATTAATATCTGTATTTATTATCAATTACTTAAATGACACTACTTTTACTATTTACTGCCTTGGTTCCTGGCTTATAAACTTCTTAAGATCAAACATTTGAACTACTCTAAAATCCCTATAGTAATAAGCATTTTATATTGGTCATTAAAGTGGTTTATATCATATTTTTCATTGACTAGTTTCTTTTTAAAATAATGTTTAAAGTTTATTTATTTTGAGAGAGAGAGGGAGACAGAGAAAATCCCAAGCAGGCTCTGCATTTTCAGCATGGAGCCCGATTCAGGGCTCAGACTCACAAATCATGAGATCATGAACTGAGCCAAAGTTGGACTCCTAACTGACTGAGCCACCCAGGTGCCCTAGTTTAGTTTTTGATACTCCATATCTCCAGAAGTTACTTCTCCATACAATAAATAATATGTAATAAAATATACATTTTCCTTTTATTTTTTTTGTCTAAACTTGGAACATGATTAAGAAAGTTGAACAAGAAGAGTTTATATTCAGTCTTGCAAATAGAAGAATTTATACTAAAATTATACAGCTGAAATATTTAAGGCCTTTTGATGGCTTGAAAAACTCTCATAATAATAAACTTGAGGTATTCTATGTGCCATAAGCACTTTATGCTTATGTTTTTGTTATAAGGGTAATACATCTATTATATCCATTTTGGAAACGAAGAGATTGAGTTTTCAGCATATTCAATAACTTGTGCCAGGTAAAAGAGCTAATAAGAAGTACAGGAGAAGATTACATCAAGGCTGTCTTATAAACACACGGTCACACATAAACATATCCAGAATGAGGACTCATTAAAGTACAGAACATCCAAATCTCTGACTTTATAGATGTGGAAATTGAGACACAGGTTAAATGCCTGGCCAATGTCATATGGGTACAAAATGAAAAGCCAGGATGAGAATAGGGAGCTAGTGCTTCCATTCTTGCTATATTTTATAGGCAGAGACCAGTCTTTCAGTTAATGCCATAAGTAGCTTCAATAACAGATTTTGTATTTTTTAAAAATTGTTACTGTTTATTTATTTTTGAGAGAGGTAGAGCACGCAAAAGCAAGTGAGCAAGAGAGAGCATGAGCAGGGGAGGGGCAGAAAGAGAGGGAGACACAGAATCTGAAGTAGGCTCCAGGCTCTGAGATGTCAGCACAGAGCCCGAGGTAGGGCTCGAACTCACAACCTGTGAGATTATGACCTGAGCCAAAGTCAGATGCTTAACCAAATGAGCTACCCAGGTGCCCCAGATTTGTATTTTTCAAATTCTTCAATGTGCAGTAATAAAACCAACTCTTCATATATAGGTAAATGTGCTAGAACAAGCTAGATCCGTTTTTTTAAGTGAGAAAAGAACCAAGGTGAGATAAAATTATAAATACGAAGAAAGATCTTAAAGCAGATAGTTTTATGTTCTGTGTTTCTAAAAAGGAACACTGCATTGTCCTGGGTGCATCTCACTGCAGCTCTATCATGGAGTGCTTCTTCTTGTTTTTGAATTTTTATTTTTATTAACTCAGATGTTCTATTCTTTTCTCCTAATGCCTACATTAGAAACTCATTTAGCATTTGTAGGTATTCATAAGGGAATTCTAGTTACTTCCTACACATACCTGTTCTGATATAGCCAAAAACCATTTGGTGACATTATCAACTCATTAAAGTGAGAGATGTGACAGAAAGAGCACATGCCACATGGAATAAATATAAAAGTGTCAACCACTTAAATGGAAAAAAAATCCATCTGGCTGATTTGTCTTTGAAAAATGAGTTGTGTATTAAATTCCTTCCTTAATACATGACAGCCAATTAATCTCAAAATGGGTAGAAGCATATAGTATTCAATTTAATTAAAACCAAAGTGATTGAGAGTCTACTATATGTAACACATGTGCTAGATTTGAGAAAGATTATATAGAAGAATAAAAGATAGCCACTTCCCTTAAGGGTGCTTGTCTTCTAAAGGGAAGGGGAGTCATTACAGGAGAATTAGATAAAAATGCTACCAAAGAAATTCAAAATAAAATGAATTAACTTCTGTATAACAGAATGAAAATGCATCATATTTACTGAGAAGGAATCCAAAAAAGTTTCAAAAGATGCTTGAGGTGAGCCTTACAGGAACAGCATCTTCTATTAGCATCTTCTATTTAGCATCTTCTATTAGCATCTGCCTAGGATATATTTTGTTTCACACAGTGTGAAAATATGAATGTATTGCATATAACATAAAATGCTGCTATGATTATAAAATGGTGACATGCATAGAGAAACAAAATTAAAAGGTGTTTGAAATCAGGTATCAAAAAATAAGTGGAAGTTATTTCAGTTTAATAATCTCTCCATTAAATTAAAAATAACATGTTAGAGTGGTATCTAGATGGCTCAAATGGTTAAAGGCCCAGCTCTTAATTTTGACTTAGGTCATGATCTCATAGTTTGTGGAATCTAGGTCTGTGGTGAGTTCTTCACTGACAGTGCAGAGCCTGCTTGGTATTCTCTCACTCCCTCTCTCTCCAGGCCACACATACACACACTCCCACTCTCTCTCTCAAAATAAAACAATAAACATTTAAAAAATTACCTGTTAGAATAAAACCATTCTTTTTAGAATATAAAGCAATTTAATATCTACTCCAGTGATTCTGATTACATTCTTATGAAACAGAAACCATTTAATATTTTCAAATAAAGAACACTATGTATACACAGAACCTACTTAGAAGGTATTTGCCAACATATGGTAGCTGTCCCTCTCTGCCTGACTTATTTCGCTCAGCATAACACCCTCAAGTTCCACCCATGTTGCTACACATGGCCAGATTTCACATATAGGAGGATTAGCAGGAACTTAATGGAGGATCATGGGGGAGAAGAAGGGAAGTAATGGGGGGGGGGAGAGGGAGGGAGGCAAACCATGAGAGACTCTTGAATGTTGAGAACTGAGGACTGATGGGTATGGGTGAGGGGAA
The DNA here is from genome assembly GCF_003009895.1 of Hyaena hyaena. Lineage (NCBI taxonomy): Eukaryota > Metazoa > Chordata > Mammalia > Carnivora > Hyaenidae > Hyaena > Hyaena hyaena. The sequence goes on along the minus strand of NW_024082019.1, from coordinate 31,733 downwards.
GGGGGGCAGTGGGCATGGAGGAGGGCACTTGTGGGGATGAACACTGGGTGTTATATGGAAACCAACTTGACAATAAACTATTTAAAAAATAAATAAATAAAAAGGAAGGTATTTGCCAAACTCAGACAATGAATAGTTAGAAAGTTGACTTACCCCCAAATATTTCAAACATTAAGATACCAATTTGACCAATATTTCATCTCATATCATACATCTTCATTTACAAGACATCTCTTAATTCTAAGTACCAACAAATTCTGAGAGAGCTGACACAGTGATTCCAAGTCAGATCTTATAGGACCACCTGACTGAAAGATATACCATATAACTCAGTGGAAATTTTCTGATATTGCCTTAATATACTGATCAAACATACTTGATTAACAACTCTAGTAAATGGAAATCTCAACAATAAATTAATCTCCTTCCTTTTTGTGAAGGTATTAATATGATATGCCACGAATGACTATTCTTTTAAAGCAGATGGTGTATTTTCAGCAACAATTATTGAAGAGTAAATATCTATATTTAAACAAATTCTGCCACCCACCATCGTGTTTCATTTGACAATCTGTTCTTCTCAATTCTAAGATTCCCATCTTTTTTTGAGAACTTTCTTAATGTCTTTTAGAGACAGTGAAAGACTTGACTGTTCTTTCAACTACATCCAAAATTTGTAAGCATTAAACTATTCCTTCAAAGCAGAAACAGAAATTCCCCATAATTCCTGCCACTGGAGAGAGATTCTATGGGAGGAAAGGCACCAAAATGAGGTTGTGTTACTTAGAGGACTATAATACATCTTCTTCAAATTAATCCTAGGCACCACATGGAGTTGCACAAGACTTTTCAACAATAGATTAAATCATTTTAACAATTTGCTTTTATTTTCTGTGGAACAAATACATTCTTTAATATTTTGAGATTGTTTTACTCCTTTAAAGTGTAATTTAAAAGATACCTGTTGTGTTCATTTTATATTTATGATAGCTTTGTATCTGTTCAGAGAATAAAAAATTAAGGAAAGATAGGCTTCCAACTTCGTATAAACCTTCGTATTATCAGGATTCCGGTTAGCAATGTCTGGCTACTCAGACAATAATCCTAATTTATTCCCTATTTTCCCAGAGCAAAGTTAAGTCCATAATAACTGTACTTTTTAAAAAAGGGTGGATATTTTGACCTAATATCGTCATTTCTAGGCTTCTAACCACCGAACTGGAGCAAATCATGTGCAGACCATATTTAAGTGTAAAAGAGAGAAGCCTACTTAAACATTTTGTCTATCTTAATATACAAGAATTGTTTGGAGGGAGGATGGGGAGAGGCAGAGGAGGAGAAGGGGCGAGGTGGAGGGGGAGAGAGGAAGATGGAGAGGGAGAAGGAAGGGGGGAGAGGGGGAGAGAGAATCTTTTTTTTTTTTTAATGTTTTTATTTATTTTTGAGAGAGAGATAGAGACAGCATGAGCGGGGGAGAGTCAGAGAGAGAGAGGGAAACACAGAATCTGAAGACAGGCTCCAGGCACTGAGGTGTCAGCACAGAACCCGATGTGGGGCTCGAACCCACGAACTGTGAGATCATGACCTGAGCTGAAGTCGGACACTCAACTGACTGAGCCACCCAGGCGCCCTGGGGGAGAGAGAATCTTAAGCAGGTTCTATGCTCAGCACAGAACCCGACATGGGGCTCAATCCCACGACCCTGGGATCATGGCCTGAGCTGAAATCAAGAGTCAGATGCTTAACCCACTGAGCCACCTAGGCACTCCTACCATTATTGTCATTTTTTTATATGTAAGATATGGGTGAATAATGGTAAAGGTAGGAGCCTAGGCAAGCTTCCTTGCCCAGAACAATTAATTAGCCACCAGCTGCAAGTAGCTATTCAGCATCTAAGACGTGGCTGGTCTGGCTTTAGATGTACTGTTAAGTGTAAAATAAACACTGGGTTTGTAAAAGTTTAAAAATTGTATAATATCTTTCATATGTTTTATTAATTGTATGCTGAAACAATATTTTACATACATTGGCTTAAATAAATGTTATTATAGTTAGCATAGACACTGTCAAATATCCTCTGGGGTCAAAACTGTTTTCATTTGAGAGCCACTGGTCTAGGGTATCCCGAGTGGTCTCATAGAACTATACCAACACAAATTTGCAATACTAAATTTGAGAAAGGAAAGACACAGATAGCTAAAATTCAAAGGAATTACGTTTGCTGATTTGATGCGATTATCAGAAGGATCATTTTTCAAAATGTCATTTTCTATTGGAAACATAATACCATCATATTACGAAGGAAGAGCAAGCTGCATAAAGTTACAAAAATATAACTGTGAATTTGCTCATAAACCGTGAATTCAAACATGTATGCCCTTAATTTAAAATATAAAGACTTCACAAAAAATGAAATTAAAATTCGAATATGTGGTATGTGTTTTTAAGACATGGTCATCTTTTCATGGCATCGTGTCATTTTCTATAATGACAAATATATGCTCTAAATGACAATCAGCTTAAATGCACATAAATAGTAGACAATTATGAATAAATTCTTTCTGTGAATTCCCTGGTTGAGAATTTGGAGAACATCTAAAGAGTGATGGCTTTTAAGTTTTTTCAGTATAAAATTAAGATTTATATTTGACTTCATAATCAGTGTTTTACCCCATCAGGAGAATAATCAAACCATACATGGTGAATAAAGCTTCAACTACTTGTTTTAGTAACTTTCCATGTAGCAACATGAAAAGCAGCTCAAATTCCTGAACATATAACTAATACCTGATGATTATATTGTTAAGCAAAGGTATCCGTAGTATATTTAGCTCAAGCCAATAGTCGGTAGTAATTTTTATCACAGTTCTACTGTAGGCCCTTTCAAATAGTTACTATTTCTTTATTGTGCAATACCACACAAATCAATAACCAGCTGAATTAGGGCTTGTATATAATATTAATGACTGTGTTAATACTCAATGTTGTTTCCAACCGTGAAAACACGACAGGAGATCTCATGCCTCATTTGTGTTCCATTTGAAGCAAAGGCAATAACCAAATCTTTAGCAAGAAAGAAAAATAAATTTGCATAATGAAATACAATCATTTTTGCAATTTCTCATTTTTATTTTAAATTAAGGAAATGTGCATTTGAATTCACAATAACTGCTCCCAAGACAGAGCAAGTTAATAATGTGAATTTGGGGGCTAAGGTTTCATTTTAAAAATGGTCAAAGAGAAGAAAAGAACCGCTCAGATAAGGTGGAAAAGCTAAGAGCACACCTGAGCACTGTGCTCTGTAGACATAAATAGCACAATTTTCACTGGGACAACAAAGAATAAAATATATTAAGATCATTTACGTTAACATGCTTGTTATCAAATACACCCTCTCTGAGAATTTTACAACACCTGCTCTTTCTGCCACTATACATGTCCTGTGTCCCAGGTACCATTACTACCATGTGGTCCACTGAGAGGCAAATCTGTTACTTTGGGTCAATGAATAGCTGCAGGGTACCACTGAAACTCTGTAACGCAAGGCTGTGATGGGTATGTGGCAAATAAATCTATAAAATATCCCACTTGTTAAAACTACTAATTCCATTTCATAAGACTTATCCCTCTCCTATAAACGTAATCCAACTTGAAATAAATATTTAATAGCTATTTGAAGGATGAGATGATTTCATTAGTATAGGCTGATCACTTTTCCAACTAAAAATAAAGAACAAAGACAAGTATAGCTAACTGCTCACTGTCTCCTGGATTCTATGCTTCTTGTTACAATGCCACATAACTTGCAAAGAGACACTTTGCATTCTACCTTGGGCCCACAGCATTCTACCTTGATGAACACTTTTGTGTATCTTCATGGGGAATTCTTTAGTCATGAGCCAAGAATTTTGACAACTGTAATGATTCTGCCAGAGGCCACTCTGCCAACGTAATCTCATTTAGGAGAACACCCTTCTGAAAAACTGACTGAAATAATAGAAGATAATATGGCATCCAGTAAGGCAAAAACAGAGAGTCCCAGGATAGGAAAGAGTCATTCCTACTGGTTAGGAATTTCTAAAGCACTGAACAACTGACGGGCAGGGTTTCTTCTTTCCTCTTCACTCCTCCTCCTCTCCCTGCATCACCCCGAGGCCCCACCTTTTCCTCCTCCTTCTTCTCTTTCTCCTCTCTTTCTCCCACATTCACTCTCTGCAGAAAAAATAAAGTCAACATACTGAACCCTTAAGCTTATCCAGCCCTGGGTAGAAATGTGAAGCAGGTACAGAATATGTATCATTTCTACTGACATTTGCAGTTTTTTGTGCTATCTGCCCACCCTTGCACACATCATCCACCAGGTACCCACTGTGGCATTAACTTAACCCTGTTGTCTTACTAGTTGTCGAAATTACTGCTACAGAACCTACCAGTTCCTCAAGACCTTTCTCATTTATATTAACTCATATAAAGATATTATAGAATCACTGGCTACTAGTGACACATTAACTTTTAGATGATCTAGTAAAGACAATAAATCAAATGAATAAATTTTTCAGGTGGAACTGAAATAAGCAATGATGCAAACTAGGGCAGAGAAGTTGGGTCAAATTTCTTGCCAAGTTCTTTATTATGCACACTCTTTAGTACCCACTCCTTCGATTACATGATACAGGAAAGGAATCTACTCAAAACTTAATCCCTGAGAGTGAAGTAGTTAGTGCAGAAAAAAAAATTGATGTGAAAAGATCATTCTTGTTTTTATTTTTTGACATAAAACATCCTTTTGACAAGGACAGTCATGCAAAGACATTTTGTCCTGGAGAGAGATGCAATAAGTGGTATATAAAATAAAGTAAAAGCTGAACTGAATGGTTTATGGTCTTCTGTGCCTTTCACAGGTAATTCATATATATATAACTGAAAAAAGTCCAAGCCAAAAAACCCCCAGCATATCCAAACTTTTGTAAAACTGGTTTCTTACTTAATTTGCTTCTTTGCCAGAATCATAATAGATCTGAAAATTTTCAACTGCATGATATTCTAGACACCAGGATCTAGAATACCCAAGAAAATACCCAAATGGTGTACCAGTGGAGATAAAGTCTACTGTAAAACTGAGAAAAGTCCCAAATTACTGATGATAAATGGCTGAATCTTCTTCTAGAATCAACTTGGTGTTTTCTACGAGTTTTTTTAGTTTATTTATTTATTCTGAGAGAGAAAGCACAAGCAGGGGAGGGCAGAGAGAGGGAGAGAGAGAATCTCAGGCAGGCTTCATGCCATTAGTGTAAACCCTGATACAGGGCTCAAACCCATAAACTGTGCGATCACAACCTGACCCAAAATCAAGATTCAGACACTCAACTGACTGAGCCACGCAGGCGTCCCCACCAAATGGTTTCATACATACACATACAACATAGACAAGCATAGTAAAAAAAATCCAAGGTAATATTTAAATGAATATAAAACTACAGTCCCATAAAAATAAATACATGTATTAAATCATTAAATGTTTATATTAACAATAAGACTTTTCAGAAGTTTTAGTAGTATGTATCAATTCGAAGGGACTATATATATCAGAAACCTTTTTCTGAAAAGGACCAGAGAATAAATATTTTAGGCTTTATAGGAAATACGATGCCTGTTTTAACTAGTCAAGTCTGCCAATATCTTGTGAAAGCTGCCACAGAGAATACAAAAACACATGGGTGTCACTATGTTCCACTAAAATTTTATTAGCAGAAACAGTCAGTGAGTCAGATTTGACCCACCGACCAAATGCTGATGCCTGCCCTAGATTGTATTTCCACATAAAATTCTTTGTTCTTGAGTGCAGATTTATTTCTGTGGAAGTCTGTTTCCAGCGGTACTGAGGCATGCTGCAGTAGGATTCTTAGTTTAACTTCCAAACCTATTTCAATAAACAGTTGAGACACTTCTCAGGTAATTACCAAGAGAAATGGTTCGTTTTACTATTCCTCCCACTTTTTTTTTTTTTTTGCTTCCCTTGCAACTTTGCATTTAAAAGATCATCTGTTATGATCTTTCTAGTAAGTTCAGACAATTTTCAGTCTCTACACTTAGTCAAAAGATGAAACTATAGTTGCCTTTAATAGCCATTGTACACCTTTATACAAATGCTTGGGTGATCCAGCATGGTTAAGTGAAATCATGCCTCTGGTTAGCTGGAATATGTTCATTTCTGTCTTATTACCCCTGTGTTACAGAGTCTCCTGGTGGCCGTGAGTGTTCATCTGAGCAAGGTGGTAATTATAGTGCATTTCCATCTTACCTTTAGAGGACAGGAAATCTCCCTTTATGCAGAAATCACTGGTTCTACCTTTCTTAGATCTTATAAATTAATTTATTGGAATAATGCCAGTGTGACTGAATATCCCTTTCTGTGTGTGTCCCACAACTGTGCTATAATGTTCACCCATATGTATTTGAGCCATAACTGTTTTAATATTTTCTTCTCCAGTACATAAAATTAACACAATCCGATTGCTCCAGTATGTTTGCACTCAATATTTGCTTGATTTATGCATGCATTTATGTTAGCTACTTGGATTATTTTTGAAGAGTGGTTCATTTCTGTCATTTAACATTCCCCTGGTTACCAAAGTTCACAATCAGCACATCTTTAAAATGAGATCTCATAGGATCAGCACACACTGAACAACTTATGACATCTTATTAACTTTCCACTTTAAACAGAAGTTAAGAATTTCAAAGCCAAAAGTGAATCAAGTGTCGTCTGGCTGAACACTCTCATAGAATATCTCTGTGAAAATAATGCTTATTTAATCATTATCTCAAAAATTGTACATTTCTAATATTTGCATATGTTTAATAATGAACAGAATATACTGGTACATAGTACAAGTATAAAGCACAAAGTATACATTTAAAAATAAATAAAAGTGTGTGTGTGTGTGAGTGATGCATATTCAGGAAAGTGTTACTGATAAGAAGACAAGATCAATCTATTCTAAAGAATTGCAAAGTCACTTGAAGTTCTGGCCATGTCTCCAGAAGGCGAGAAACAGGATAGCATACACAGCCATATGGGATATCTAGTGCTTATTAGACGCTAGTCTGAGAACCTATGTTGAAATTTTGATATAGACACAGTACAGCTAACCATCCAATCCTATAGGCAGATATATGTTCTGCCTTCATTGAGCAGATGGTATACCGTATCATGCTAATAGTTATCAAGACCATGACTTTACACACTTCATGTTTCCAAACTTCATAGAGATCTCTTAGGTATCACCTAATGTTATGCTGTAAATAACAGACCCTTAGGCAGTAAAGACTGCATCAACCAGAGCTCAGGTAAGCATTATTTTGGGTTCAGAGCTGTGTAATAACATGAAAGTTCACCCTGAGGACTGTTGCTTTCAGTATCATAGCTTAAGCAACTAATATGCAGCAACTCAAATTCAGTACCTTAAGATGTTCACTTGAATTCTCAATGATCCATATAGAGGAAATTATAGGCCTTCAGAGTATTTGCAAATTAGAAAACAACATTTGTGACAAGTAAATTTTAATTTTAAAAATGTAAAACTTTGGCCTGAGTGGCTTAGTTGTTTAAGTGTCCGGCGTCGGCTCAGGTCATGATCTTGTGGTTCATGACTTCCAGCCCTGCATCAGGCTCTCTGCTGTCAGCCTAGAGCCCACTTTGGATCCTGGGTCTCCCTCTCTCTCTGCCCTTCCCTCATTTATGTACATGTGCATGCACCCACCCTCCCTCCCTCCCTCTCTCTCACAAAAAAAAAAAAATAAATAAATAAACATTAAAAATTCAAGCCTTTGAAACAACCCAAAAAATATATTATAGCTTCTTACTTAAGAAGTCTCAAACACAAGAGACGCAGAGGCTTATCTAAATGATTCAGGCAAAAAATAAATTCTTTTTATTCTTACAGCACATTCTTTGTCCCTGTGTTACATGAATGATCCCCCAATTTTACTCAATGTTTCCAATGTGGCATTTTCAGGCTAATGATCTTAAAATAAATATACAGGATTGAAATGTGTACCATTAGTAATTGGCACAAAAAATCTGAAAAACTCTAAAAGTTCTAATTATATCAGAACTCTTAACGGGGCAGCTGGGTGGCTCAGTCGGTTAAGCATCCGACTTTGGCTCAGGTCATGATCTCACAGTTCGTGGGTTCGAGCCCCATGTTGGGCTCCGTGCTGACAGCTAGCTCAGAGCCTGGAGCCTGTTTCGGATTCTGTGTCTCCCTCTCTCCCTGACCCTCCCCTGCTCATGCTGTCTCTCTCTCTCTCTCTCAGAAATAAATAAAAGACTTAATTTTATTTTTAAAAGAACTCTTAAGTAGCTGATGGTATACATATTCACCAAACCCAACTTCCCTTACTGTTGTATTATACTGAGGACTGGAAATCACCCAGGGGCATATGCTCTAAGAAATGCTCTAAGAAGATACACATTCCTTTATGCCTTGTGTTTGTTTTACATAAAACAACTATATCATCTTTATTGTATGGGGGTAGAGTCTTTTAAAGCACAAATATTAAACATTTATTGCTCTCACTGACCCTGTGGAGCAGCTCTGTAGGGCTAAGTCTTTCCCTGCCTAGGATGAAATTTCAAGCAAATCCCATAATCTTTATGACACTGTTAGATAATGAAAAGATATGTGGTCACATTTAGTCATAAGAACACTCTTATTTTTCCAATTAAAGTATCAATTTTTTTGTAATTATCAAAACTCCATAGTCTTATTCAGTTAGAAGCTGGTTCACTTACCTCGACAATCCTGCATTTCTCCTAAGAAGTCATCTGGTTCTTTGTCACCTCTACCCCATCTTAAACTTCCTCTTTTTCTCACACTCCTACTCCAAATAGGAAGCCTATGGGATCAAGAACACATTTTGCTTCAACGACAAATGTATTTCCTTGATAATTCCCTCTGAGTATAAGAGATTCCTAATGCCAACTATTATTTTATAGAGTGTTTCTTTTGTGTTTTGTGTGAGAATTACTGAGAAATATCCCAACTGCAGCCAGCCAAGTTTATCATTCTTGACCTTGAAAATGTCCCTTCTATAGGTGGAAGTCAGGACACTTCCCTCAGTTTCTATTCATAAGCTGGAGTTACTTTCTACAACTGATCAGACAAAAATATTAGGAAGAATCCAAGAGAAACCTAGACAGGTTTTTTCATGTAAAACCCATACTTACTACACTGCTGGTTGCTTTTTAATTATTTATTATTTATTTTTATTTTTGATGGGTGGGCAATTTGACCTCTGTGGCCTCTGTGTTAATTCAGTATTTTTTTCTTTCCAGATCCAAGTCTGTCACCAATGCCTCTAAAACCAAAATTTTAGCAGACACAGTTTTAAATTTCCATCTAGTGTAATTAGCATGGGGACACATTTGCCATAAGTTCCTGTTTTCCAATAAATAAATCATTTTGAATCCCTCACTGAGAATATTTAGGTTTCTCCCCAGAGGTAACTCCTATCCAAAAGGTGTTTATCATGGACAGCTACATGCAAAAAAATGAAACTGGACCACTATCTTATACCATATACAAAAATAAATTCAAAGTGAATGAACGACTTGAATAGAAGACCAGAAACCACAAAATTCCTAGAAGAAAACACAGGCAGTAAGGAATTTGACATTGACCTCGGCAATATTATTTGGGACCAATCTTCTCAAGCAAGGCCAAAAAAAAAAACAAACAAACAAAACAAACAAACAAAAAAAAACTAAAACGAATGAGATTACATCAAACTAAAAAGTCTTTGCACAGCAAAGGAAACCACAACAAAACAAAAGAGCAATCTACTGAATGGAAAAATATATTTGCAACCACACATCTAACAAGGGGGTAATATCCAAAATATGTATAAAGAACATGCACAACTGATCATCAAAAAAATCCAAACCAGTTAAAAAATGGGCAGAGGACTCAAATATACACTTTTCCAATGAACATAATACAGATGGCCAACAGGCACATGAAAAGATGCTCAATGTCAGTAATCATCAAGGAAATGAAAATCAAAACCACAATGGTATCACCTCATGCCTGTCAGGTAGGCTATTATCAAAAAGACAAAAAATAACAAATGTTGGTGAGAATGTAAAGAGAAGGGAACCCTCATACATGGTTGGAGGGAATGTAAACTGATAATAGCCACTATGGAAAACAGTATGGAGGTTCCTAAAAAATTTCAAAAACAGAACTGCCATATGATGTAACAATTCCACTTCTGGGTTTCTGAAGAACACGAAAACACCAACTGAAAGAGATAAATGAACCCCTATGTTTATTGCAGCATTATTTATAGTAGCCAAGATATGGAAGCACCCTAAGTGTCCACTGATAAATGAATGGATAAAGAAAATGTATTTATACAACAGAACATTACTCAACCAAAAAAAAAAAAAAAATGAAATCTTGCCATTTGCGACAACATGGATGGATCTCAAAGCTAATTATGCTAAGTGAGATAAGTCAGATACAGAAAGACAAAGGACATGTGATTCACTTAAATGAGAACAAAACAAATGAACAAACAAAAAATAGGAAGAAATTTATATATAAAGGAAACTGTTGGTTCCCATAGCAGGGAGGGATTTGGGGCTGGAAGAAATATGTGAAGGGGATTAAGAGGTATAAAATTCCAGTTATAAAGTAAACAAGGCAGAGAGATGAAAAGCACAGCATAAGGAATATAGTCAATAATATTGTAATAACTATGTATGGTGGCAGATGGTAACTAGACTTATGGGGATCATTTTGTAAGGTATAAAAGTATTGCATCGCCATGATACAGAGCTGAAACTAATGGGATACTGTATATCAATTATACTTCCCTAAAAAACAAAAATTTTTAAAGGTGTTTATCTTTCCTAAATTTTTTATTTTATTACATCTGTATGGCATCATAAATAATGTATTATAAATTTCATTTTTGTATTTAAGCTTCATATAAGTGGTACAATATAATTTGTATCTTTCTGTGATCTTATTTCTGCTCTATGTTTTAAAAGCTTAGTGCTATAGCACACTTCTAATTCAAGATTTGCAGAACATTACATCACTGACTCATATAAATGCTTATTTATTCATTTTAACATCTATTACATACTTCATTGGAAAATATATAATTTATTGATTTATTTTCCTATATATAGGTCATATTTTTTAACAATGTTGTTACCTTTTTTAAATGCTTATTTATGAGAGAGAGAGAACAAGAGAGAGCGAGCTTGAGCAGGGGAAAGGCAGAGAGAAAGAAAGAGAGCAAGCTTCAGCAGGGGAGGGGCAGAGAGAGAGAGAAAAAGAATTCCAAGCAAGCTCCATGCTGCCAGCATGGAGTCAGATGTGGGGCTCAAACTCACAAACTGTGAGATCATGACCTGAGACGAAAACAAGGGTCAGAAGCTCAACCGACTGAACCACCCAGGCACCTCGTTCATATGTTATTTCTAATTTTTCACCATTACAAACTATGTTATATTAAATAATTGTACAAATGTTTCCCCATATTATCTAGTTTTTCTAGAGTATGTATACTCCTACAGGAGTTAATCTTAAGGGTATGAACATCCTTAACTACTCTAAAGCTTGTCAAATTTTTAAGTGATTGTACCATTTTGCCCTACTATGGCAGCACTTGAGGGCTTTTGTTTTCCCCAAATCTTATGGCAATCTGATGAGTGGTGTATTATTATTAATTTTTTTGCCATTCTTAAATCATTAGTGAGTTTTAATGTGTGTGTTTTAAAAATGTTGGGACTTCTCTTTTTATTCTGTCTTTCTTTCTCTAGTTTACAAGCACATCTTATATATTTTGAATACTAATCCTTTGTCACTTCTATGTATTTCAAGAAATAGCTCCTGGGGCACCTGGGGGGCTCAGTTGGTTAAGCATCCGAATTCGGCTCAGGTCATGATCTCACGGTTCGTGGGTTCAAGCCCCACGTTGGCTCTGTGCTGACAGAGCCTGGAGCCTGTTTCAGATTCTGTATCTCCCTCTCTCCCTGACTCTCCCCTGCTCATGCTGTCTCTCTCTCAGAAATAAATAAAACATTTTAAAAAATTAAAAAAAAGAAATAGCTCCTGTTATTTGGCTTCTGAGCTGTGAAAGTTACAAATGGTCTGAGTTGTTTTACTGAAATAAGAAAAGCCCCAGCACAGCAGTGACTCCAGCCAGGATATAAAGTACACTGACTACTAGCGTTGCTTTATAATTATGGGTCTAAGAAGCTCTGGGATGATAGATCAGCATGTCAGTATTATTTATTGATAAAGAAGACTGATGATTTGCCCCTAGTCTTGCTGAGGGACCTGGAGCACTCTGCCACCAGGACAGGTAATGCAGCAGGAAGATGCCTACATGATCATCAGGGTATAAGGAATCCTAGCTAAGACTCCATATTGAGCTCCCCAGCTCTGTGGTTTTTTGTACACACATAGGTGGTTTCTGATAAGAGAGACAATCATGTTCCTGGCCTGACAAAGTGCATACTGGTATGACTTTTGCAAAGGGAGGACAATAGGAGCTAATGTCTGGCTCCTCTAGACCTTTGCTGTGAAAAAGCCTTTGGCTGTGATCTATATCCTGACTTTAATGCAGTTGTTTTATTGTAGCCTTTTCATGCAATGAACTAGAGATTTTTAAGCCCTATTGTTAGTCCTGTAAGTCTTCTTTAGCAATTGACCCTTGTCTAATACCTAATGCCTAATGTCCATTGTCTAATCCAAAATGCAGTTTGCCAATTAATACTGTTTACAATGGAATCATTGATTTCTGTAATATGAAAAAATAAAGCAACACTTATTATTAAAGTGGCTGTATTGCAGACTACTTGGATTGTGTTAACAATATGAATATACCTATTTGCTATTTGAGACTAGTACTTCCTAGAAAATAAGTGAAATTCTCAAGATGGTCCAGAAGAAGTTCATAAAATATTAAATGGAGTATTAGGTTCTTCACATATTGGTAAATGCCATAATTGAATACTTCCAAGTATTAGAATGTCCAGTAGGCAATTTTCCTTAATAGTAATGAACAGTTTGCTTGGAGTGGATACAGATGGCCAACAAATGTTCATGGTGGGAAAATCTTCTCAACATAATATACTGGTTTAAATATTTTCACACAATGTTTTGTTTTGTAGCATATAATTATAATGGTTAAGATTGTTCTACACGTGGGCAATAAAATAGAGAAGAGAGCCAATAATCTAGAAAAAAATTTAAATTAGAATTACTTTTTTCAGTACATATCAGACAAAAATGTGTTATATATGCATATAAAAAGATAAAACAATTTCTTCAAAATATGCAAACCATTCAGCTATAAGTCAAAAGACTATTTGCATATTTGGGAATATATTTATATACGTATATTTATGAATTATATATATATACATTTATATATCCACAAAACATGTCTCCATACGTGGAATATATACATTTATAAATTCATATTTACCTAATGATTTACTTTCATTTGAAATGTTCTGATGGTGATAATAAGGGTCTCAAATACAAATGTCCACATTCATCCAGTTATTTATTATTAAACCAATTATTTGATAGATATTTTGAGTGTTCGAAATGCCAGACAGTGGACCAAAGACTGAAGAATAAGGAATAAATCAGACATGACCCTAAAGAGTTTATAAACTTATATAAAATTAAACCAAATAAATGCCAGGAGGAAATAAAGATAAATAACTAGAGTGACTCAGTGGATGGAGAGGCTTTTACAGTATGGGAAACTGAAAAAGTTTCATGAAATAAATGTCAGCTTCACCTAAAATAACAATTAATTCAACTGAAAAATACGTAGAAGATCTGAAGACATTTTTCCAAAGAAAACATACAGATGGCTAACAGACACATGAAAAGAAGTTCAACATCACTGATCTCAGGGAAACACAAATCAAAGTCACACTGGGATATCACCTCACATCTGTCAGAACGGTCATCAACAAAAACACCAGAAACAAGTGTTGACAAAGATGTGGATAAAAGGGAAAGCTTGTGAGCTGCTGGTGGGAATGTAACTTTGCACATCCATGGATGGAAAAGAGTATGGAGATTCCTCAAAAAATTAAAAATAGGACTACCATATAATCTGGCAATTTCACTTCTGAGTATTTATCTAAAAAAAAAAAAACCCACTAACTTGAAAAGATCATGTGCATCCCTTTGTTCAATGCAGGATTATTTACAATAGCCAAGATAAGGAAACAACCTAAATGCTCAATAATGGATGAATGGATAAAGAAGATGTGGTGTATATATATATAATGGAATATTACTCAGCCATGAATAAGAATTTAATCTTGCCATTTGTAACAACATGGATGGATCTTGAGAGTATCATGCTAGGTGGAATAAATCAAAGAAAGACAAACATATGATTTATTTAAAGTAAGCTTTATGCCCAATGTGGGGTTTGAACTCATGACCCTGAAATGAAGAGTCACATGTCCCACTGACTGAGGTAGCCTGGCACCCCTATATGATCTTTCTTAGACATGGAATCTTAAAAACAAAAAATAAGTGCATAGATACAGAAAACAGAACAGATTGGTGGTTGCCAGAATGAGTGAGGGATGGGAAGAATGGGTAAACTTTTGGGGTTTTTTGGGTTTCTTTACTTAAAAAAATCAAATAATAATAAAAAAAAAACCTAGATAGAAGAGACATATCAAAGTTTATTTGGGACAGTTCCTAGAGGGGAAAACAATGGATAATGAGACAAATATTTTTAAGGCATCCTTGGGCTTCTGATGTAAACCAGACTCTGGTCCACTGAAATAGCTGATGGAAAAATGACGTTGTTATGCATAATTTTACAAAACGTATTCTGTTTTTATATTCCAAACACATGTGAAATTTTCTTAAAACAAACAAACAAACAAAACCCCCAGAAAACTATAAAGATGATTTGGAAATGCAGTCTGGGCAGAAGATTTCTAAAAGAATAATGTATCAGTCAAATTCTGAGTGTGGAAAAAATGGACTCAGGATAAAGATAATTCAGTTTCGATGGATAAGAGTAGGGATTAAAGGAAACCTGACTGAAAAGTGTGATGGAAACAGACCAAAGTGGACCTTATATGTGAGCCTATGGAATTTGGTCTAAGTAGTAATATAAGAGGAAGCACTGAAAAGTCTTTAAGTAGCAGAGTGATATGTACAGTTTCCTGTGTTTAAGAGCAATTCAAAGGCCCCTATCTTGGAACTTCTGAGACCAATTCAGACTAACAAAAACATTACATAGCTGTGTTGTTTACTACAGTAGCTATTAGCCTTATGTGTACTTTCAAATTTAAATCTGATTAAAGTTTCAGTTCTTCATTTGCACTAGCCACATTTCAAATGTTCAATAGCTCCCCTAATGGCTACCATATTTGATACCACAAATATAGAACATTTCCATCATTGCAGAAAGTTCTATTGGCTAGCACCGTCTAAAGCTATAGACCTTACCGATCTTATTTACAGCTATAGCAATAGATCCTGGAGAGGAGGGAGAGAAGAGACTGATGATATATCAGATGGAGCTTTCAAAACTTTGTGACGACCTAACTGGAAAGGGACAGAAAGAGATGGGAATTAGAAATGGCCAGTGGAACGAGGCTAGGATAGGAGACGGACATTGGTATTATCTGTATATACTTGGTAAATAAAAAGAGTGGATAAAAGTATTCAAAGCAGAGAATTTGGGAATACAAAGATTTTTTTAAATGTTTATTTCTGAAAGAGTGTTCTGGGGAGGGACAGAGAGAGAGGGGGACAGAGAATCTGAAGTAGGCTCTATAGTGACAGCATAGAGTCCAAAGTGGGGCTCAAACTCACAAACCATGAGACCATGAACTGAGCCGAAGTTAGATGTTTAACTGACTGAGCCACCCAGGAATCCCAGAAGATTGTTTTTTAAAACTGTCATTAATGTGTTATGGAAGCAAGAGGAGTACAAAAAAATAAGATATAGAAAGAAGCAGTGGACAAAAACAAAAATGGAGAAGTATGAGAAAAACACAGTAAACAAGTAGAATACAAAGCAGAAAATTATTTCAAGAACAGAATAACTGTGTGCAACATTAAATTTCATTGTGATAAATACTGTAATATTCTTGCCTGAGTATGAAAATGGACTAGGGTAACATTACATAAAATACTGTTAATAGCTTAGTTAATGTGCTTTAATATATATTTAATAAGATAAAACAATCTTAAGTTAGTGTCACATTCACAAGCCAGTTAATGGATGGAGACCAGATTTGTCTTCCATAACATGACTTAATAATATTCATGGGTGAACAACTGTTAATAAATTAATTACAGTCAAGTTCTTCCTATCCTATTTTTCTTTTGAATATTTTTGTACATGATTTTAGTCTACTGAATTCATACCTGAAGAATTAAATTTACACTCACAATTCATCTGTACTTTGTCTCAATGGAAAAAAGTCAGCAAAATTATTTCTTCCATCTTTCTCCAGAGGGAACATTCAAAGGTACCATTTAGCATTTAAAAGGAATCCCTGCATTTCCAAAATTCTCTGAGATTACATAATATATATTCCAAATGCGCTGGTCATCAAATTATTTAGTCTACTGTACAACAGCATGGACTTGACTGAAAATTCCAATAAGAAATGTCTCTAGAGTACATTTGACCTTGGTACATTAGATTGAAAATATGCTGATAGATTTGCCTGGCCTAGGAATAAGTACTTTAAAACAATGAGAAGGACTGTAACTTCCCTTGCTTCATGCGGCACTTCTGTGTTTAGCATTTTTAAATGTTTTAGAAGAAAATGAAACAAATTAGATTAAAATCATCATTATGTAGTGAGTTACAATTATTCTAACAAAATACACATTAAATCAAACTTTGTTTTAAAATATTATTTAAGTCTGGTGCTATACAAGAGCAATTTGAAGAATTGGTCATATTATAAAATATGATTCTTACTTTATTTTTTAAATTTTTTAATGTTTTATTTATTTCTGAGAGACAGACAGCATGAGCAGGGGAGGGTCAGAGAGAGAGGGAGACACACAATCTGAAGTAGGCTCCAGGCTCCAAGCTAGCTGTCAGCACAGAGCCCAATGCGGTGCTTGAACCCACGAACTGTGAGATCATGACCTGAGCAGAAGTCGGACGCTCCACCAACTGAGCCACCCAGGAGCCCCGATTCTTACTTTATTGAAAACCGAAATCTAAGCACATATTTAGTAGGTTTTGTTTATCTTTTAATTTTTGAGGGGTACCCAGGTGGCTCAGTTGGTTGAGCGACTGACTTTGGCTCAGGTCATGATCTCATGCCCCACATCATGCTCACTGCTGTCAGAGGGCCTGCTTCAGATCTTCTGTCTCCCTCTCTCTGCCCCTTCCCTGCCTGTGCTCTTTCTCAAAAGTAAACAAATCTTTTATTATTTTATTCATATAATTTATTGACAAATTGGCTAATGTACAGTGTGTACAGCATACTCTTGGTTTTGGGGGTGGATTCCCGTGGTTCATCACTTATATAAAACACCCAGTGCTCATCCTAACAAGTGCCCTCCTCAATGGCCATGACCCATTTTCCCCTCTCTCCCCACCCCCATCAACTCTCAGTTTGTTCTCTGTATTTAGGAGTCTCTTATAGTTTGCCTCCCTCCCTCTCTGTTTGTAACTATTTTTTCCCATTCCCTCCCCCATGGTCTTCTGTTAAGTTCCTCAAGATCCACATGAATGAATGAAAACAGGATATGTGTCCTCTGACTGACTTATTTCACTCAGCATAATACCTTCCAGTTCTATCCACACTATTGCAAATGGCATTATTTCATTCTTTCTCATTGCCAAGTAATATTCCATTATATTTATATACCACATCTTCTTTATCCATTCATCAGTTGATGGACATTTAGGCTCTTTTGATAATTTGGCTCTTGTTTAAGCACTGCTATAAACACTGGTGTGCATGTGTCCCTATAAATCAACACTCCTGTATCCCTTGGATAAATTCCTAGTAGTGTTATTGCTGGATCATAGGGGAGTTCTATTGTTAATTTTTTGAGGAACCTCCACACTGTTTTTCAGAGGGGCTGCCCCAGTTTGCATTCCCACCAACAGTGTAGGAGGGTACCCGTTTCTCCACATCCTCACTAGCATCTGTGGTTTCTAGACAGAGAATCCCAAGCAGACCCCACACTGTCAGCACAGAGCCTGACATGGGGCTTTATCTCAAGAGCTGCAAGATCAGGAGTCCATAGCTTTAACAGACTGAGCCACCCAGGTGCCCCTATTTAGTAGGTTTTAAATGCCTCTTTTAGTTAAGCAAAACGTTCATGTTATTTTTCAAGAGTAACTAAAATTCATTTCAAAAGTATCAATTGGCATTAAATAATACATATATATAATTTAAATATTTTTCAGACTAAAATTATTTTTAAATATTTACTTCAAAATATTGGTAGAAAACACATAGAGATGATAGTGATAATCTGGTTGTCTTTGACTTCAGTTTTCCCTCACATGCTGTATCTGTTACAGCCCATAATAATCATGTAGCACTTTTAAAATGAGAAAAATTCATTTTTTTGGTAAATATAACACTACTTATCTAGACTGTTACCAATGAAAATGAGGATCTTGTCTGAACTATTTAAAAAGTTGGTCAAAAGGTACCAACTTACAATCATAACATAAGTATTTTCAGGGGATCTAGTGTGCAGCATGGGGACTATAACAATACTGTATTGTATACTTGAAATTTGCTAGGAAAGTAGATTTGAAGGGTTATCAACACACACACACACACACACACACACACACACACACACAGTAACTAACAAAAGCAATATTTGTGAAGGGAGTTTTGAGTAGAAATTATTCTGAAATATGAATATTTTACAGTTCAGTGAGGAGAGGCTATCAATTAACAGGTATGTTTGAGCTTTTAGGCTTTATCTCTTTCCATCCTTTAAAAAATTATCTGGTTACAGGGGCACCTGGCTGTCTCAGTGGGTAGAGCATGTGACTCCTGATCTTGGGATTGTGAGTTTGAGACCCATGTTGGGTGTAGGGATTACTTAAAAACAAAATCTTAAAAAGATTATCTGACTATAAAAGCTGTACTTTTGAAAAAATATGTTATCATTTATTACTTATGACAAATAAGATACTATATAAACACCTTTAAAAACAGTACTGCAAAAAAAAGCACCACATTTAATGATCTAAAACAATTCTAAATGGTCGTTATTCTTATTTAGGGGGTCATTATTCTTTTCCCTATTTTACATATATGGATACTGCTAACATCATTTATCAAAGTCCCACAGAAAGTAAATGGATCCAGGCTTGTCTATTTCAAATTGTTGGCTCTTAACTGCTGGATCATGCAGTTTCTTTAGAGAAAACAAAACAAAACTGTAGACACTGTAGACAATATACCAATATACCTTATTCCAAACGATTAAGGAAGAAAATATAGATTTACTCAAATCCCACAACTCAGAAAAACTTTTGGTGAATTTTCTTCTTCCCATATATTATGTATTCCAAAATGATATATAATCTTAAATATTCAGCTTAATCTGTGAGCATCCCCTATCTCATTAAAAATTCCCTGTTTTCTAACAGTAATGGGAAACACGCATATGTTTGATTTTACCTTATCTAATGATGAAAAAAGTATACATTGTTTTGAATTCTACTAGTGTTGTATTAATTTTAAGCTTTGCTAGTGTTTTATTTAATTAATATTTCTTCAATTATTTCTGCATCACTAACTAGTCTTCTCTGTTCCTCAAACATACATGTTGTGTTCCATCCTGAAGATCCCTATGCTTACTGTTTTCTCTGTCCTGATTGTTCTGACCACAGATACCGGCAGAGCAGTCTCCCTTTTGTTCTTCTGATCCTCAAGTATCTCCTTCTCAGTAATGATTTACGTGGCTGACCTGTTAAAAATTGCAATCATGTGACCACAAACTCTCCACTCTCACCATCTCTATCCCCCTTTTGTATTGGCTTTTACTATTTGAGCTGTTACCATCTAACATGCAATATAGTTCACCTATGTTAAATTGGTTATTATTGGTCTTTACCTGCTAGTTTGCAAGCTGCATATGAAGACAGTGGTATTTTTCCTGATTTACTCACTACTATGTCTCCAGTACCTAGAACAGTTTTCTGGTATGTAGTAGATGTTCAATATATGTCAAATAAATACACGATGAGGCATCAATAAAATTATCACAGTGTGTTCCTTGTGTTTCCCATTGAAATCAATGAATTGAGCAACAAAAGTAAATAACGCAGGCTCTCATGCACCTAAGGTATCTAATAATTAGTAAATTCAGGAAGAGAGAAAGTAAGGACATCCTCAGGTTGCCCAAATAAAGACAAAACACTGCTGGAGCCTAAATATTGGTGGAATAGTGAAAAGGAATATTCTTTGTGGCTTTCTGGTAATTTTTTTTACACTGGTCAGTACAAACTTTTAATTAATCCAAACATAAAATTTCGTCCCAATTTTAAAAGTTTGTACATTTATCCCTAAATTATTTAAAATTTAGCATATCATATTGCCAGAACAGGACAAGAAATGAAAATTACACAGCAGTTACTTTCATGAGCATGGAATTACAAAAATAATAACTTTACTATGAATTAACCATGAAGCAAGAAAGTAATTCCAAGAAAAATGACATGTATATCATGTGTATATGATAATAATCAAGCTAAATTTCCATCAACTATCTAATACTACCTTAACTTTGGAAAATCAATGTATGCAGTCCATCAAATTAAAAATTAAAAAAGAAATTTCATATGATAATCTCAAAAGATGCAGAATAAGTGATGAAATTCAACATTTGTGGGTTTTTAAATTTTATTTATCTTTTAAAGATTTTATTATTTAATTTAAATCCAAGTTCGTTAACATATAGTATAATAATATCAGGAATAGAATTGATTCATTGCTTATATAGAACACATGCTGCTCATTCTGGCAGTATTTCAAATTCTTGCTAGAGTGAGCAGGAGTCTGACTCAGTCACCAAAGTAAATATACTCACCCAGTTCCTACACTCAAGTCAGTTCAGAAACCCAGAAAGCCTTTACTGATGGGGGGCTATGTCACGCTGAAGGATGTCCCTGCAATGCAGCCAGATGGGATTACAGTGATTCCTCTAAGCCTTTTCCTAGGGGGAATGATAGCCATTAATTGAGATGTATGGGTACTAGGGGGTAAAAAAGGTGTCCTAAACTTTTGGGAATTATTAGACGTTAGCTATGAATTGTCTCTAATCCCTGAGGAGATGGAATGCTGTCTTGATCTGCTGATGTAAATAGAGACTTAGGGAAATCACATGTAGAATGAGTCTTAGGCTAAGTTCCTTCAACAGTGGGTTCAGATAGGCCAGACTTATCCTGTGGTTAAGTTCTTGGTTATTAAGTACATATTGGCAAAGATTTATGAGGTATCTGACAGAAACTCCATGGAGAGCTATTAAGAAGGGCCAAAAACCATAATAATAGAAATAAATAAAAATTTTAAAAAAATGGCCTATTTGAAGCCTGTGGAACTGTGCCCTTCTTCCAAAATAGTAAGCCAAAACACTACCACGTCACCAGAGGACTTCAGAGATTAATGTCACCTTCAAAAACTTAAAAGATGCAGTTGCCACTGATTTTCATTTAACTCACCTATTTTACATCGCAGCAGGCACACGGATCTCAAGGAGTGACTGCAGATTATTATAAATGTAATCATATGGTGATTCTAGCTATTGTTCCAGAGAAAAGGATCTTCACTGGGGCACAGTGACACTGACCCTGGCACCTGGCATAAAGCTAACTTAGCAAACACTTCTTTTTCAATACAAATCAGCAAAGAAGATATGAAGTTGTCTGCTTTCTCCTGCCAACGGCAACGGTGCACATTCCTCGTCTCATCTAAGCACTCTAACAACGCTATTGCTCTTTTTTAAAATATAATGCATTGCAGGGACTATGGTTTTATCCAGATCCCACAGATCATCTTACTTTGATTATGCTAACCGAATCTTGTCACAAAGAAAAGGCGAGCACCCTAGGCGGCAAAACACAAACATACAATCCTTGAGAAGCTCATTTGCCTCATCACTAAAGTTACTAGGTATCCAATAGTCTAAGGAACACTGGAATCTTCCCTCTAAAGTGAGAAACAAGTTCCTAGAACTCAAACGTACCACAGTGAAGAAAAGCACAATTGGAAATGGGCAGCAAAGCACACCACACTTAGGAGTCTTTGTCTGATGACTGTGGGTAACTCAGGAGCTGGCCACTTTTGATTAAGTCCTCATATAAGAGAGAAATCTATAGCAAGCTGGGACTGTGGTTCAAAACACCTAAGCATGTGACCTTCTGACCTAAGAGGGGTGTAGTGATAGTTACAATGTCTGTGGCATAGAGGCAAAGCACAAAAACAAATCAGAGCAGGGACCCCTAGAGTTTTGGAGGAGGGTGATGCTATATTCTGCCAAAACCTTTTCCCCTTTTGTTGGTTCATTAATTGGGCCTCCAGAGGCAGAGGGAAAGGAGAGGGCGAAGACAGAGACGGCCACTTGGGATGGGTAGGGGGCGGGTTCAAGAAGCAAGGCAACTTACCTGTGAGGCTTGTTTTGGTGCTCAAAGACGAGATCTCCATGCCCCACCGCCAGAATCTTTTTTTTTTTTTTAAGTAAGCCCTACATTCAAGGTGGGGCTTCAACTCATGACCCGAGTGGTGCAGAATCACATGCTCTACAGACTGAACCAACTAGGCACCCTGACCACCAGGATCTTAACGTTTACAGACGCCTTCCCTGGGCTCAGTCATAGGAATGTAGTGCTTGCTTAAGCCTGTGTCCTGGCAAATAGCTCCGGCTGTGAGAGCACGTGCTGGACGTACGTTAGGAGCACAGGTGTTGGTGGGGAGGCTCCTACTGCCTGAGTTTAGCTCCAGGGGTCAACTAGCGGTCATGCCCTCTCAGTGACCTCCTCCACCACCATTTGGAAATGAGGCCTTAGTTTGCTGTAGATGCTGATAGGGAATGAATGTGTGAGTATGGAAAATGAAGTGAGCGTCCAACCTCAGCTTCCCACTGTTGCTTATGTGCTGCCAGACACATATACTCATTTTTTGCGTTTATATATCAATATTCCATTTCCTTAAATGAAATGAGACCTGGGATACTGGTGCAAAACAGCTTTAATAGCACAAGCAAGTTTTATGAGCCTATGGCTCATACTCTTACTATACCTACTTCTGCTGTTAGCTACGCCTCCCTGGAACCCACACCTATGGTTTTAAGGGGAGTTCCCTGAAACAAATTAAAAGAGTCAGAAAAAAAGACATGGCCTGTGAATGATTGTACATGTATGAAGGAATGAGTTGGCAGCACAAGTTTACTGCATTACAGCCTTACAAAGGAAAGACTGTGGTAAAGGGAATTCTGCTCAACGAGCAGAAAGTTGAGTGTATTTTATTTTCTTTGTATAGAAAGAGCGCCTGTGATACTGTTTTACAGTGACTTATGGACAACTGGGGTAGCACTGATGAAATTTTGGTAGTAGTTACTTTTGTTCCTTTAAAGCTCAAGAGCTTCTCCTAGGCACCAGCTCCTTCAGGGCTTCATGAAGGGTCCCTTTGACAGCTTTTCCTCCTCTTGCCAAGGATTCCCACAGTGGCTCTCTGAGTGTCCCAGCACTCCTTGCCGGTCCCCTTAATTCTGTCCTTGCCTTTTATATAAAAACTCCATCAAATTCAATTAGACTTGGAGTTAGCATTCCATTTTCTGAGGGAACCATGACCAATATAGATGTGATAAGAGGCAACCAAAATTGCCCTTTTATATATTTAAATGTTTATTTATTTTGACACATTGAGCACATGCCCACACATGCACACATGAACAGGGGAGGGGCAGAGAGAACAGGAGAGAGAGAATCCCAATCAGGCTCCTTGTTCTCAGCACAGAGCCCAGCGTGGGGCTCCATCTCACAAACAGTGAGATCATAATCTGAGCTGAAATCAAGAGTTGGACACTTGGGGCACCTGGGTGGCTCAGTCAGTTCGGTGTCGACTTCAGCTCAGGTCATGATCTCACAGCTCATGGGTTTGAGCCCCACCATCGGGCTCTGTGCTGACAGTTCAGAGCCTGGAGCCTGCTTCAGATTCTGTGTCTCCCTCCCTCTTTCTCTGCCCCTTTCGAGCTCACACTCTGTCTCTTTCAAAAAAAAAAAACATTAAAAATTTAAAAAAGAGTTGGACACTTAACTGACAGAGCTCCCCCACTCAGCCCCTTTATTTAGAAGTCTAGAGATCCGAAGAAATGTAAAGCTCTTAAAAGAGAAATGTTGCTGATTACATTGTGTTAATTAGACCATTCTAGGAATGTGGTTTACCACTGAGATGTAGCCTATGTGGAAATGATCAATTTAACCACCTCAACACACCCAAAAATATAATAGTAGGGGAAAAACCAGGCAACCGTGATTTTCAAAAATTATTTTACTTAGAAAAACAATAAAAGGGGGGCACGTGGATGGCTCAGTCAGTTAAGCTTCCAACTGTTGATTTCAGCTCAGGTCATGATCTCACACTTTGTAAGTTGGAGCCCCATGTTGGGCTCTGCACTGACAGTGCGGAGCCTGCTTGGGATTCTGTGTCTCCCTCTCTCTCTCTCCCTTCCTCTCTCTCTCTCAAAAATAAATAAAATATTTATCATAGAAAAACAGTAAAGTGGAATTAGCATATAGTGGTTACTGGTTCCAAGAATATACCATTTTTTTATGGACAAGAATGTTTAACAGATGTAAGTGGAGTTATAAATACTCTTAGTATATAGCACCCTTTTTCACATCCGGGGAGTTTTTTCTTGTCTACTTCTTTCTGGGAGTGTATATGAGACAGTGGTGCATGAGGATGGACTAGTAGGGATAGAAGAGTAACGATGGTGGTTAGATAACTGCAGACCTGTTTGCCAGATGTTGGCTTTCTCTGGCAGAAAACCATGAATGAAAACTAAAATCTGTTTTTAAAAATATCAATTTCAGTTTAGGTGCTCTATTAGATGTTAATAATTGTAAGAAATTTAATGGAATAGGACACTTAAATGTGAACAATGACTTTTTAATTTTTTTCTGAGGAGAGTCCTCTGAGTCTCTTGTATTTCAACATTTACTTCCTTTCCCAGGTTGGGTAAGTTCTCTGCTATAATTTGTTCCAGGACTCCTTCAGCACCTTTCCCTCTCTCTTCCTCTTCTGGGATTCCTAGGATACGGATATTGTTGCGTTTGACCATATCGCTGAGCTCTCGAACTCTTCTTTCTTGTTCCTGGATCAGCTTGTCTCTTTTTTTGTCAGCTTCTTGTTTTTCTATAACGGTGTCTTCTAAATCACTTATTCTCCTTTCTGCCTCTTCGATCCGTGCATTGGAAGCCTCTAATTTATTATGCATCTCATTTATTGCATTTTTTAATTCTTCATGCCTATTTTTATTTTTCATTTTGTCTGTAGCCATAGTTTCTTTGATGTCCCCTATGCTTTGTTCAAGCCTAGCTATTAATTTTATGATTATTATTCTAAAATCTTGTTCAGTTATGCTGCTTATATCTGTTTTGAGCAGTTCATTAGCTGTCATTTCTTCTTGGAGTTTCTTTGGAGGAGAGCTCTTTCGTTTCATCATTTTAGTTAGCTTTCTGGCTCTTGTTAGATTTAAAGACTTGTTATGCTCTCTGCACCTATGAGCACTGCTGTATCAAAGAAGACTCTTTGTCCAGGGCCTATCCTTTCGGAGAGTGTTTTTTGAATGGTATCTCTTGGTCTCTCTTGTTGGGACCTTGGTTATTTTATTTTCCTACTCGTAGTGATATTTAGGACTCTCCACCTTGTGTACTCTGGCTTGTTTTTTGAGGTAGCCCTGGAGAAGAAAACAGACAGACAAACGCACAGGGAGCAGGAGCACACACACGCACAGAAAAATTCAACTAACATGCAAACCAAGAGGGAAAACGAAAAAGTTAAGAGAAAAGACGGAGGAGGGAGAGCGAATAATAGAGAGTAAAAAATACATAAAAGAGTCAAACAGAAGAAAAAAGAAGAAAACCGATGGACAAAGAACGGTTTAAAGCATATAACCAGATTTCCCAGCTACAGTTAAATAGCCTTGTGTATGCAGTGCTGGTTGAAGAGCATAGAGAAAGAGACAGAAGACAGGGCGGGGATGAGGCAAAATTGGAAATAGAATGAACAGGTAGGAGGGATAAGAAGCTTTTTCCAAAGAGCTAAGGGGTGGAATATGGTTGGACAGGTGAGAGAAGGATGCTGGTGTTATCCAGAGAAACTATATAGTCTAAGTACTCCTGAGAGAAAGAGATGAAAATGTCGGTAGGTGTAGAATTTACATCTACAGAATGGCCTAGTTGTGACTGTTTAAGCAAGCCGGTGACCAAAGTTAATCGGGTCAGTGTTCCGGGGAAAAAGGGTTAAAAAAAAAAAAAGGAGTAGGGCCACTCCCTAGCAGGGATGGGCATGGTGTGATCCAATGCGTCAGGCGGGAGTTCCGCTTTAGCGGTTGTGGTGAGGAGAGTGGTGGTGCTCCAGTTCCTTCTTGAACCAAGAGCTGCACCTCGCTTTTTTGGGTGTGTAAACTCCCGTGCAGGGCGGGTCGCTCTCTTTTCCCAGGCCCGCTAGTTTCCAAGTGCAGTCCGAGCGCCTGACTGAAACCGCAGCAGCCACAACCTGGCAGGTGATCACCTCAGGGCAATTCCAAACCTCTTGCCTAGCCCTGGGGGTGGAGCCTGAAGCCACTGCTCCCTTTTCTCCAGGTCTGGTTGGAGAGCATGGGCGAGGGCTTGTCTGCAGGGCATGTCTGGCCTACTGGAGAGAGGGAAATCAGGTCCCTCTGTGTCTCATCACCGGAAACACGAACTCTCAGGCAAATCTCCCAGTTTTAAGCCCTTGGCCTTCCCTCTAAAGTTCCAGCCAGCTCGGAGAGCAGAGGTCCACGCATGGCTCCTCCAGGAATCCAGCCGCGCTGGGAATACAAAGGAACAAAGGATGGTTCCGGGGAGCGCAGTCGCTCCGGGATGATTTCGCGCGTGGGGATTGGTGCGCACCGTCCTTCTATGCCCCGAGCGGAGGTTTTTCTGTTTCCCAGCGGCAGGGTCCATATCTTGAGTAGTTTCGGACTCTTTTTCCCCTCTCATTCCCCACAGAGGGGGATCGCCCAGTCCCTCCAGTCTCCGATCCCTGCCTGATTTTATCTTCCCCAGTTCACACTCACATTAGAAGGCTTTCTCAGTGGATTCTGCGTCCTTTCTCTCCCAATCTCTTGGGTTCTGTAAGGTTTCCTATGGCTTCAGATCTTTTCCGTGTGAGATATGGGGGCGAGTGCAATGCACGGAGCTCCCTACTTCTCCGCCATCTTGCCCCCTTCCCACTACATGGATATCTTTAGAAGAACAGTCCAAGAAAGGCCAAATGAGGTAAAGGTTGCCATTCAGAGTGTGTGGGCACCAAGGACTCATTTGATTTACTTAACCTTTTAGTCAGGGCATAGGTTCCAACTCTACCACTACTGATATATTGGGCCAGATAATTTTTTTTTTGGGGGGGGGAGACTGTCCTGTGTGTTACAGGATGTTTACCAGCATCCCGGGTTCTAACTGCTAGAAGCCAGCTGGTTTAGACCAATCAAAAATGTCTTCAAACACTGGCAAATGTCTCTTGGGGAGCAAAACTGTGCCCGTTGAGAATCACTGACATATAGTGATGGCTAAATACATTTTTCTTGAATTGCACAGCAATCATCTGCTAGGCCTATAAAATGAAGAATAAATTCCTTCAGATATTTTGGCCTCACTACATACTCGGTTTGAACTCGGTGGGAAGAATTTCATGATAGATGATTTTTCTACTCTTGAGATATTTGCTTTTCCAGGCTTTCCACCCATGTTCCACTGTGTACATTTTCACTAGCAGTGACAAGGCTTCAGAGTTTGGCCATGGCCATTACAGAGCATTAGGCCGGCCGTCTCTAACACATATTCATTCAACAACAGGAGCTTTTGGAGACTGTGGAAGCAGTGACAGGAAAAGATTCTGAGCGCAGCCAGAACCCTTCACTTCACCGTGTGACCTTGTCACCCTCAGAACCTTGCAAAATTCAGAGGTAAAACCTGGACTTGCAAATAATACTTAAAGCACTAGCACCATTCACAAAGATGATTTTCCAAACTTTAGGTGGTAGATCTCTATAAAATCCAGAGTCTAAAAGGCAGGTCGAGAACACAGAAAACTGTTCCCTGGGTAGCAGTAGTCACAAAATTACTGATACATATGCCTACATAGACACAAACACAATTTCCATGGAAACCCTGACTCCCTTTGGATATATACAGAAAAAAGGTTACAAAAGTTTGATATTCTTATGTTAAACACACCCATTTGAAAATAATATTCAGTAAACTTAAAAAGAAATTCCCCTTACATCTCTAAGCCTGGATCCCATCCTTCCTTTCCTCATCAACTCTAATGTATGTGATGGTTAACTTTTTGCTTAATGGTATTATTGGAAAATATGTATTATTATTTTATGAACATGTATTTTTAATTTATGTAAATGGAATTTTTCACTGTGCCTCATTTTTAAGATTCATCTGCATTGCTACATGCATTTCTAATAAGTTGTTTCTAACTACTGCATTATGGTCAATTATTTCCAAAATTTCTTTACCATATACTCTTCCAGAGAAGCACACACCAGTAGCTTCCAATGCTGTACAAATAATGAAGCAATATACATGATCCTGTAAGTCTGCTCATGGACCTACCTAAGAATTTCCCTGGGAAATATACAAAGTAGAATGGCTAAACTATAGGTCATATTTATTTACTCTGACAACGCAGAACTTGGTTCCTCTCCAGAATGGCTGCACCAGTAGGACGTGGTACACCTACAACTGCTCCAAACTTTGACATTATCCAGCTTTCTAAATGTTTCCAATCCATTCTTATTACAAATTGCTATTAATTTATAATTTTAATAACAATTTTTGTGATCAGCTCTGTACTCTGAACAGCTCTACCAATGCTTTTTTTTTCACTTTTTGGATTTCTAATTCTATAAATTGATTGCTTTTCTATCAGGGATTCTGTGTTTTTTCTTAATTTGTTAACAGTTTCTTGAACAATTCTGTATCAATTACTTGTCTGTTTTAGACACTGTAAATGTTACATGCTCACACATTCCTTAAAAACTGTGTCCATGGTGGTTATTGGCAAAGAGAAATCCTTGCTTCAAATGTAATACAAATTATAAAAAATACTGCTTTCTCTGCCTTTTATTCAGTAAACATATGATAATAATCTATGAAGTGCTGAACTCCAGGGAAGAGATCTTAGTCCCACTCACCCAGGGGTTATTAGTTGAGAAGAAAGAGCCATAATTGTAATTAAAGGCAGAATTAAGTGAAAGAAAGGTCAAAACACTGAAACTGGAATATAGGAATTGGAAATGTATGTATTAATGAAGATCAGCTTTGCTGAAGTCTCATGTGTAGACAGAACAAGCCTAGACTCTTTCGTGAGAAAGGGAGGCATACTTTCCACCCCTCTATTAGCTAACCTCCAGAATTTTCTACGTGTTTCCCTACTGGATGACAGCTCCTTAATCTTTTTTTTTTTTTAATGTTTTTTTATTTATTTCCAGGAGAGAGAGAGAGACACAGCGTGAGCAGGGGAGGGTCAGAGAGAGAGGGAGTCACAGACTGAAACAGGCTCCAGGCTCTGAGCTGGCAGTCGGCATAGAGCCCGACACGGGGCCCGAACCCACGAACCGCGAGATCATGACCTAAGTGAAATTCGGAAGCTTAACCGACTAAGCCACCCAGGCGCCCCTCCTTAATCTTTTTTAAGAGCATTTATTGAGACAGACACTGTCCTGGAAGCCAGTGATGTGGATATGACTAAGAAACATATCCTGCCTTGAGGTTAGACCAAAAAGACCTAGACACTTTTCTTTTCCTTTCACATACTGTGTTAGGAGGATCCTAAGCCTGTTTTATTCGAACTATTTAACTCTGAAATTCCACAGCTGGTCTTTCCGTATTGTATTCAGCCTATCTTAGCAACACCCTTTACAAAATTAACAACTGTTCATTTAAGTTCTCTATTTGTTTCCTTTAATATAGCTGAGTCCCACAGGGAGACAGTGCAGATATAGTTAGGGAGTTAAGAAAAGGCAGATAATAAATATAATAATAAACCGAAAGGAGAATGATAAAGACTTGGAAGCAGAGTATTGACACAATCAGATTTTCATTTTAAAAGGATTGTTTAAAGTACAGGGTGAGAAATGTGTTAGGCTTATTTTGCTTTTAAAGTAGTGGATAAGATCAGTGTAGGAAAGTAGGTATGAATATGTCTTAGCTATGAAGAAGATAGGCAAGGTGGTCTTTACTGTGGGTTTATCACCATAATGGAGAAAATGCAGAAAAAGACTATTTATCAGGATTAATTCACTAGCATTTAAAAATTCATTACAGTTTGTATACCTTCGGGTGAACTATCGCTAAGGACTTTTTATTTATGCTGTAGTCAGCTGATAACAAGTATATTATCCTATATACTATTTTGCCTAGACTCGCATAAAAAATACCACACAGAATATGGTGTAAACACTAGAAATTTATCTTTTCACAGTTCCGCAAGCTCAAAGTTCAATATCAAAGGGCTACCAGGGTAAGTTTCTATACAAGCCCCCGTCATGGACGTGCACAAGGCTGCCTTCTCCTTGTATTTACATATGGATTTTCCTCTGTGTATGCATGGAAAGACACTTATGGTATGATTTCCGCTTCTTCTTAAAATATTATTTACGTATTTACTACTTATTTTTTGGTTAAGTAAATGATACATTCAACATGGGCCTCGAAGTTATAAACTCAAGATGAAGAGCCACATAATACTTGTGCTGAGTCACCATGGTGTCCCTTCCCTCTCAATTAAAGGAAAATATTCCTTATAATCTAAGGACTCAGATTAATGATGTCACTACACCTTAGTTAACTACTTAAGCTGTTTCACCAAGTAGAGTCAAGAGATGGATAAATAATGGGAACACTTCAACAAAAACAAGCATGCATAATGGTACCTGGGTGGCTCAGGTCTTTAAGTGTACAAATTTGGTTGAGATCATGATATGATAATCTGTGGGTTTAAATCCTCTGTTGAGCTCATTGCTACAGCTCAGATAATGGAGCCTACATCAATTTCTGTGTCTCCCTGTCTCTCTGAACTCCTCTGCACATATTTTCTCTCACTCTATCTCTCAAAAATAAAGGAACACTGAAAAAATTAAAAAAAATTACAAGCTCATTTTATCACAGTAGAGAAGAGGAGAAAGGCCCTGAAGCGACCACGACGCAGTAGTGGCTGCATACTGCTGTGGCCTCAGGTGGGCCATGGACAGGACGATTCCCTGCCCGGAAGGACGTAAGCCAGGCACCTCCACGTGGTGTGCAACCTCCTCCTCCTCGTGCTCCAGAGCACACGTTCTGGGTCCTCGCTCTCTAAGGCCCCGTCGCACCTCTGACACTTGTTTCTCCTTCGGCCCGAGGAAGCTTCTTTCAGACCCTCAGTTCCTGGTACTGGTACACGGCTC